>NW_025767095.1:201799-338277 GCF_003918875.1 Haliotis rubra
TTTATGCCGATGACGTAGCGATTATTGCCGATGGATGTCGTGATTGTTGGTTGATGGATGTCGTGGATTGCTGCAGGTGGATGTCGTGATTATTTGGCGATGGATGTTGTGATTGTTGCTGATGGATGTCGTGGGATTGTTGCTGATGGATGTCGTGATTATTGCCGATGAATGTCGTGATTGTTGCCGATGGATGTTGTGACTGTTGCTGATGCATGCTCGTGATTATTTGCCTGAAAATCGATGTGGCCGCGCTATGTTGCCGATGGATGTCGTGATTGTTGCCGATGGAAGTCGTGATTGTTTGCAGCCGATGGATGTCGTGGATTATTGCTGATGGATGTCGTGATTGTTGTTGATGGATGCTAGATTATTGCTGCATGGATGTCGTGATTGTTGATGGATGTCGATTGTTTCCGATGGATTCGTGGATTGTTGCAGATGGATGTCGTGATTGTTGCTGATGGATGTCGTGATTGTTGCTGGTGGATGTCATGGATTGTTGCTGATGGATGTCGTGATTGTTGCTGATGGATGTCGTGATTGTGTGCAGGTGGATGTCGTGATTGTTGCTGATGGATGTCGTGATTGTTGCTGATGGATGTCGTGATTGTTGCTGATGGATGTCGTGATTGTTATTGATGGATGTCGTGATTGTTGCTGATGAATGTCTTGATTAAGCCGCCGATGGATGTCGTGATTGTTGCTGATGGATGTCGATTGTTGCTGATAAATGTCTTGATTGTTGCCTAATGGATGTCGTGATTGTTGCTGATGGATGTCGTGATTGTTGCTGAATGATGTCGCGATTGTTGCTGATGGATGTCGTGGATTGTTGCTGATGGATGTCGTGATTGTTGCTGATGGATGTCGTGATTATTTGCCGATGGATGTCGTGATTGTTGCTGATGGATGTCGTGATTGTTGCTGATGAATGATTGTCTTGATTGTTGCCGATGGACGTCGTGGATTGTTGCTTGATAGGATGTCGTGATTGTTGCTGAATGATGTCGCGATTGTTGCCGATGGATGTCGTGATTGTTGCTGATGGATGTCGTGCTTGTTGCTGATAGATGTCGTGATTGTTGCTGATGAATGTCTTGATTGTTGCCGATGGATGTCGTGATTGTTGGCTGATTGATGTCGTGATTGTTGCTGAATGATGTCGCGATTGTTGCTGATGGATGTCGTGATTGTTGCAGGTGGATGTCGTGATTATTGCTGATGGATGTCGTGGATTGTTGCTGATGGATGTCGTGATTGTTGCTGATGGATGTCGTGGATTGTAGTGCAGGTGGATGTCGTGATTGTTGCTGATGGATGTCGTTATTGTTGCTGATGGATGTCGTGGATTGTTGCTGATGAATGTCGTGGATTTTTGCTGATGAGGTCTTGATTGTGTATCTCGTGATGACGCCAGGGAGGTCCAGGGTGCCGGGTAATATACGTGGGTGTTCAGGGTATATCCACATAGTGAAACCCACAGAAAACGGGTAGTAGCTGAAAAACTACTGCCCTCTCCTTCCCGCGTGATTGTTGCCTGATGAATGTCTTGATTGTTGCCGATGGATGTCGTGATTGTTGCTGATGGATGTCGTGATTGTTGCTGAATGATGTCGCGATTGTTGCTGATGGATGTTGTGATTGTTGCTGATGGGTGTTGTGGATTGTTGCTGATGGATGTCGGATTGTTGCAGGTGGATGTCGTGATTGTTGCAGGTGGATGTCGTGATTGTTGCTGATGGATGTCGCGATTGTTGCTGATGGATGTCGTGATTGTTGTTGATGGATGTCGTGATTGCTTGCAGGTGGATGTCGATTGTTGCAGGTGGATGTTGTGATTGCTGCTGATAGATGTCGTGGATTGTTGCTGATGGATGTCGTGATTGTTGCCGATGGATGTTGTAACTGTTGCTGATGCATGTCGTGATTGTTGCTGAATGATGTTGCCATTGTTGCCGATGGATGTCGTGATTGTTGCTAATGGATGTCGTGATTATTGCTGATGGATGTCGTGATTGTTGCCGATGGATGTCGTGATTGTTGCTAATGGATGTCGTGATTATTGCTGATGGATGTCGTGATTGTTACTGATGGATGTCGTGATTGTTTCCGATGGATTTCGTGATTGTTGCAGGTGGATGTCGATTGTTGCTGATGGATGTCGCGATTGTTGCTGGTGGATGTCGTGGTTGTTGCTGATGGATGTCGTGATTGTTGCTGATGGATGTCGTGATTGTGTGCAGGTGGATGTCGTGATTGTTGCTGATGGATGTCGTGATTGTTGCTGATGGATGTCGTGATTGTTGCTGATTGATGTCGTGATTGTTGCTGATGGATGTCGTGATTGTTGCTGATGAATGTCGATTGTTGCCGATGGATGTCGTGATTGTTGCTGATGGATGTCGTGATTGTTGCTGATGAATGTGTTGATTGTTGCCGATGGATGTCGTGATTGTTGCTGATGGATGTCGTGATTGTTGCTGAATGATGTCGCGATTGTTGCCGATGGATGTCGTGATTGTTGCTGATGGATGTCGTGATTGTTGCTGATGGATGTCGTGATTGTTGCTGATGGATGTCGTGATTGTTGCTGATGGATGTCGCGATTGTTGCAGGTGGATGTCGTGATTGTTGCTGATGGATGTCGTGATTGTTGCTGATGGATGTCGTGATTGTTGCTGATGGATGTCGTGATTGTTGCTGATGGATGTCGTGATTGTTGCTGATGAATGTCTTGATTGTTGCCGATGGATGTCGTGATTGTTGCTGATGGATGTCGTGATTGTTGCTTAATGATGTCGCGATTGTTGCTGATGGATGTCGTGATTGTTGCTGATGGATGTCGTGATTGTTGCTGATGGATGTCGTGATTGTTGCTGATTAATGTCTTGATTGTTGCTGAATGATGTCGCGATTGTTGCCAATGGATGCTGTCATTGTTGCTGATGGGTGTTGTGATTGTTGCAGGTGGATGTCGTGATTGTTGCAGGTGGATGTCGTGATTGTTGCTGATGGATGTCGTGATTGTTGCTGATGGATGTCGTGATTGTTTTGATGGATATCGTGATTGTTGCAGGTGGATGTCGTGGATTGTTGCAGGTGGATGTCGTGATTGTTGCTGATGGATGTCGGATTGTTGCTGATGGATGTCGTGATTGTTGCTGATGAATGTCGTGATTGTTGCCGATAGATGTTGTGACTGTTGCTGATAGATGTCTTGATTGTTGCTGAATGATGTCGCCATTGTTGCCGATGGATGTCGTGATTGTGGCCGATGGATGTCGTGATTGTTGCTGATGGATGTCGTGATTATTGCTTATGGATGTCGTGATTGTTGCCGATAGATTTCGTGATTGTTGCAGGTGGATGTAGTGATTGTTGCTGATGGATGTCGTGATTGTTTCCGATGGATTTCGTGATTATTTGCAGGTGGATGTCGTGATTGTTGCTGATGGATGTCGCGATTGTTGCAGGTGGATGTCGTGGTTGTTGCTGATGGATGTCGTGATTGTTGCTGATGGATGTCGTGATTGTGTGCAGGTGGATGTCGTGATTGTTGCTGATGGATGTCGTGATTGTTGCTGATGGATGTCGATTGTTGCTGATGAATGTCTTGATTGTTGCCGATGGACGTCGTGATTGTTGCTGATGGATGTCGTGATTGTTGCTGATGGATGTCGTGATTGTTGCTGATGGATGTTGTGATTGTTGCTGAATGATGTCGCGATTGTTGCTGATGGATGTCGTGATTGTTGCTGTTGCTGATGGATGTCGATTGTTGCTGATGGATGTCGTGATTGTTGCTGATGGATGTCGTGATTGTTGCTGATGGATGTCGTGATTGTTGTTGATGGATGTCGTGGATTGCTTACAGGTGGATGTCGTGATTGTTGCAGGTGGATGTCGTGATTGTTGCTGATGGATGTCGTGATTGTTGCAGGTGGATGTCGTGATTTTTGCTGATGAATGTCGTGATTGTTGCCGATAGATGTTGTGACTGTTGCTGATGGATGTCGTGATTGTTGCTGAATGATGTTGCCATTGTTGCCGATGGATGTCGTGATTATTGCCGATGGAAGTCGTGATTGTTGCTGATGGATGTCGTGATTATTGCTTATGGATGCTGTGTGATTGTTGCCGATAGATTCTGTGATTGTTGCAGCAGTGGATGTCGTGATTGTTGCTGATGGATGTCGTGATTGTTCCGATGGATTTCGTGATGGATGTGATTGTTGCAGGTGGATGTCGTGGATTGTTGCTGATGGATGTCGCGATTGTTGCTGGTGGATGTCGTGGTTGTTGCTGATGGATGTCGTGATTGTTGCTGATGGATGTCGTGATTGTGTGCAGGTGGATGTCGTGGATTGTTGCTGATGGATGTCGTGGATTGTTGCTGATGAATGTCTTGATTGTTGCCGATGGATGTCGTGATGATTGTTGCTGATGGATGTCGTGATTGTTGCTGATGGATGTCGTGTGATTGTTGTTGATGAATGTCGTGATTGTTGCCGGTGGATGTTGTGACTGCTGCTGATGGATGTCGTGATTGTTGCTGAATGATGTCTGCCATTGTTGCCGATGGATGTCGTGATTGTTGCCGATGGAAGTCGTGATTGTTGCTGATGGATGTCGTGGATTATTGCTTTTATGGATGTCGTGATTGTTGCTGATAGATTTCGTGATTGTTGCAGGTGGATGTCGTGATTGTTGCTGATGGATGTCGTGATTGTTTCCGATGGATTTCGTGATTGTTGCAGGTGGATGTCGTGATTGTTGCTGATGGATGTCGCGATTGTTGCTGGTGGATGTCGTGGTTGTTGCTGATGGATGTCGTGGATTGTTGCTGATGGATGTCGTGGATTGTGCAGGTGGATGTCGTGATTGTTGCTGATGGATGTCGTGATTGTTTGCCGATGAATGTCTTGATTGTTGCCGATGGATGTCGTCGGGATTGTTGCTGATGGATGTCGATTGTTGCTGATGGATGTCGATTGTTGCTGATGGATGTCGTGGATTGTTGCTGATGGATGTCGTGATTGTTGCTGAATGATGTCGCGATTGTTGCTGATGGATGTCGTGATTGATTGCTGATGGATGTCGTGATTGTTGCTGATGGATTTCGTGATTGCTGCCGATGGATGTCGTGATTGTTGCCGATGGATGTCGTGATTGTTGCTGATGGATGTCGCGCGATTGTTGCAGAGTGGATGTCGTGATTGCTGCTGATGGATGTCGTGATTGTTGCTGATGGATGTCGATTGTTATGCAGGTGGATGTCGTGATTGTTGCTGATGGATGTCGTGATTGTTGCTGATGAATGTCGTGATTTCTTGCATGATGAATGTCGTGGATTTCGCTGATGTGTGTCTTGATTGTGTATTCCGTGATGACGCCAGGGAGGTCCAGGGTGCCGGGTAATATACGTGCGTGTTCAGGGTATATCCACATAGTGAAACCCACAGAAAACGGGTAGTAGTTGAAAACTACCGCCCCTCTCCTTTCCCCGTGATTGTTGCTGATGAATGGTATCTTGATTGTTGCCGATGGATGTCGTGATTGCTGCCGATGGAAGTCGTGATTGTTGCTGATGGATGTCGTGTGATTATTGCTTGCGGATGTCGTGATTGTTGCTGATAGATTTCGGTGGATTGTTGCAGGTGGATGTCGATGATTGCTGCTGATGGATGTCGTGATTGTTTCCGATGGATTTCGTGATTGCTTGCAGGTGGATGTCGTGGATTGTTGCTGATGGATGTCGCGATTGTTGCTGGTGGATGTCGTGGTTGTTGCTGATGGATGTCGATTGTTGCTGATGGATGTCGATTGTGCAGGTGGATGTCGTGGATTGTTGCTGATGGATGTCGATTAAGTTGCTGATGAATGGTCTTGATTGTTGCCGATGGATGTCGTGGATTGTTGCTGATGGATGTCGTGATTGTTGCTGATGGATGTCGTGATTGTTGCTGATGGATGTCGTGATTGTTTGCTGATGGATGTCGTGAGGGATTGTTGCTGAATGATGTCTCGATTGTTGCTGATGGATGTCGTGATTGTTGCTGATGGATGTCGTGATTGTTGCTGATGGATTTCGTGGATTGTTGCCGATGGATGTCGTGATTGTTGCCGATGGATGTCGTGATTGTTGCTGATGGATGTCGCGATTGTTGCAGGTGGATGTCGTGATTATTGCTGATGGATGTCGTGATTGTTGCTGATGGATGTCGTGATTGTTGCTGATGGATGTCGTGGATTGTGTGCAGGTGGATGTCGTGATTGTTGCTGATGGATGTCGGATTGTTGCCGATGAATGTCGTGATTTCTGCTGATGCGATGAAATGTCGATTTCTGCTGATGTGTGTCTTGATTGTGTATTCGTGATGACGCCAGGGAGGTCCAGGGTGCCGGGGTAATATACGTGGTGTTCAGGTATATCCACATAAAGTGAAAACCCACAGAAAACGGGTAGTAGTTGAAAACTACTGCCCTCCCCTCGTGAATGCGGGTCCAGCTGAGGTACCACACACCCAATGCTTCCGATCAAGTTCTCGATGCGTAGATGAAGTCAAGAACTGCTTACTTGACATACTTTATTCATGAATACTTGGCTGTACAGACACGTGACCGTGGACTAGGATCACTGGCAAACAGTAGCGCCATCTACCACTAATCAATGACCGTTGGGTACTGAAAACCGAGATCACTGATTGATTTCACTCCATCCTCATCTAAGTCGTCTTTTAAATACACTGGGTCACGTGTCTTCTGTTGAAGACCGCCATGGCACAACCTTTCCGTGTGAAGCAGACCAAGTTCGATGTATTGATAAACCAGCGCTATTTTTCAGGTGATTATTTGTACAGTTATTTTGTGAAGCAACGCCAATATTGACTCAGCATAAATTGGCGCGGAAGACGTGACCACGTGATGCAGGGAATACTGCTTCCCCACAACCAATTACAGACACACTGGCAAAGAATTTCTCATAGTTTTGTATTCAAGAATAAGAAAGAAAAGATTGAAACCCTCAGTTCAATTAATTTAACCAGTTAAACAAGTTTTGCTTATCTGCAGATAAACCCGTCGTCTAAATCTATGGGTGTATTAGATTATATGCTGTCTTATAGCGCCTATTTCTAGTGCGACGGTAACAGGAGCGTCTAGTTATCTAGTATGACAGCCAGTGAAGCGTATATTTATATGAACAGTGTTGTATCATTTGTAATAAATCTAACACCTGACATGAAGCTAAATTTCAATTCCGGATTCACGTCTGCTTACCCAGATCTGTGCTCCAGTTATTTTCATAATGGGCGACTTGACGCCTAGATCTTCCCGTATCAGCCTTGTTCATAGACGTATGCAAAGTTTTGACTTGAATGAAAGTGGTCTGACACGCTGGTCAAAGAAGCAGATCGGAATATCTAAGTCTGAGTGGTTCATGATGGACGTGACAGCTACAGGTGCCCAGATCCACTTCCATCGTTAGCCTGGCATCACGTCATCTATAACATTCTAACATGTGTTGAAGGAGGATTCCAACTTTGGGTGAGATTCTAACAAAGCAGCGGTGCGTAATAAAGCCCTATGGACTTTCTGGATACATTGTGACAGGAATACATCTAGAAAACAGGAAAATGTGGTCTACGATAAATACAATCTCTAATAGCAGCAGCGAGCCCTTCCTCACTTGATAGTTCTTTGCGCGTTTCGAACGATGGTCACAGTTTGGATGGACACCCACGCACGAATTTTGGCTTAAAACCAGGGAATACACTGATGTTTCAGTATACCCGCAACCGACGTTACACATTGTAAAATCCTTCCATTATGTATAGCGCTGTACACCTCTCACTGTCTATAGCCGCCATATTGTACACACGTAGTATGACTACTGGATGAAGGGACCCGTGAAGATCCGCGTTATAATTGATCTTCAGTAACCATGCTTGTCGTGGGCAGCGACTAACGGATCGGGTGGTCAGGCTCGCTGACTTTGGTTGATACACGTCATCGGTTCTCTAATTGCGCAGATTGATGCTCATGTTGTTTATCACTGCATTGTCTGGTCCAGACTCAATTATTTACCGACTGGAATATAGCTTGAATATTGCTGAGCGCGGCGTAAATCGTGTAGTCGTAACGCTGACATGTCCGCCCCGTATGACATGACGTCATGCTCTGGAAGAGGGATGAAGATAAAGATGTCTGACAGCCGGAAATACTTCCGCTTCGTAACTGAGGATGTCGTAATATGCATCCGTCCGGACCAGTGCCAACATCTGGTTCTGGTGTGAGCAGGAGAACTGGTCTAAAACCAGTCACAGATCCATTACCTGGACAAGCCTGCTTACATTAGCCGTCGTTATCAAGTAGTTGTTGTTACGACAACAAACCACAATACGGCAGGAATTCCGGTCATTACATAAAATTTCGGACACGTGTCAAGAATACTTGCTTCAGAAGCACTCACTGTCCTTGGTAAAACCGCATTGCCAGACTGAGAAGAGAACAAATTGTTGCAGATGTTTTTTCTGGGAATATAACAGTTTTCCAGCTTACAGATAAATGTTGAAGTGCCCTCGGTCAGCATGTTACCCTCTCTACAGTATATGCGCTTCACCCCTTGTCTGTGTTATCACCCGCTTCCTATATTGGGTCGGGGAGAGACTTAGTGCGGATAACGGAATATTCATCACCATGGCATCAGTCCAGGAACTCCGTGAATGCCTTTGTCCATGATGAAATGTTGCTGTGAAATGGCTGGAGTCAGTTTCGATCTCCTATCCTCCCCGCTGTTACCTCTGCCCGAGGCTATCAGCAGGGCGGGGTCTCTGTCTGGATGTGATGATGTACACCCTCATCTATACTCCATATATATATATAACTGTCACGTGACATGGGGAAGCGTTATTCCACACATTAAGTGTCGAGGGATGAACCTCAACCTGGACCTGTGAAAGCATCGCCCCTTTCATAATTTCATCCTCTTGAAATAAAAGAGCCACCTGTTATTTGTTTATTTGCTCGTTAGTCCTACGATATGAGTAATGGTTTTACGCCACTTTCAACAATGTCATAGCAATATTACGGCGGGGGAAAACAGAAATCCACTTCACAAATTGTCCCCATGTTGGGAATCGAAATCGGTCTTCAGCATGACGAGAGCGGACGCTTCAATCACTAAGCTTCCCCACCCCCTGAGTCACGGTGTTGACTGCGGCCTGTAAATAATACAGTGATCCAAACAATGACCTTATTTATTTATGTGCAAACGACCCACGCCAGCGCCGGTCTTCTGACAGCCGGGTCTTCTGACAGCCGGAGAGATATGTTGGACACACCCGTGAAGATCCGGGTTAGAATTGATCTTCAGTAACCCATCCTTGTCGTAAGAGGCGACTAATCGGATCGGGTGGTCAGGCTCGCTGACTTGGTTGATACATGTCTTCGTATCCCAATTGCGTAGATCGAAGCCTTGCATGATGTTGATCACTGTATTGTCTGAATCCAGACTCGATTATTAACAGACCGCCGTCAAAGAAGTTGGAATATTGCTGAGTGCGGCGTAAAACTAAACTCACTCACATGTTGGACAGGTTAAGTTATGTGATGAAATGCCCATACATTAGGCAGCAACGCTGACATTACTTCCTTTGCTATTACAGAGGAATATAAGGTGTACCGAATATTGGTAAGCATTGTTGGTTTCCCATTGTGCAGCCAGCACGTGTGATGGGTCAGTAGTTGGTGAATGTTGTGGCTATAGTTGCTGGCTATAGAATGGCCAAACGTTGTATTTGTGTTTTTAAGCTTGGCCATACCTTATTATCCTGTTCACATATTTCCCTCGTATAGGCCACGGAACGTGGAAAGTGGGCGATACGGAGTTGAGGAGGACACCTTAATGCTACTTCTGTCTCTGTAACAACGATCAAAGCCCGTATAGGAGCTGTGTTTACAATCAGCTGGTTGTGAGAGCTTAGATTACTTTAGCCTCGAGCCCATTGCACTGTTACTCTCAAACCCACCACACGTGTAAACTGTTTTCTATCTACTGACACAGTGTAAATCTTCATAGGAGATCGCATTTGTAACAGGGATACCTGACCACGCCTGTAGATCTTCACAATAGCCTGGAACCCACCACGCCTAATTAACCTGCATGCACACTGACATATGTAGACGAATGCCCAGTCTTTGAGACTACGCCCCAACAACCACTCATTAGCCTCAAACCCGAGACTGGCATTGGATATCCCTACAGATCTGAACATAACTAGCAGACGGCATGTAAACAAGGCAGAACGCTTTGTCTGATCTTACAATTGACTCCAGCGTAAAGTGAAACAGAAGACCGGAAACATTTGGAATCTGGAGATTTATGAAGATGTTTAATCACAAATGACCTAAAACAGCTGCCATAAGTTCCATCTCAAAATGTTCTAAGATCGAGCATAAAATATGAAACCTAATTTCTAGCAAACTTATGATTCTGTGTATATTGTTTACCGCCGCACGAGCAAGTTTTGGGTCCATTTGCCTTACATCTACAGATAGTATCAATGTGAAAAAACATGGTTTCAAATTCACTCTGTTTATCTCTCATGTGGCATGATCTGATGAGTGAAAAAAGACGCTACACATTTCAAGTGGTTATTTATGGCGACTCTAAAAACGATGTGCAAGTTTTATTAATGTAAATATGACCTTCCTTTATCTGTTATCTACCAACGTATTTGGAAGCACGAGAGAGTGATGACATGGAATCCGGAGCAGAAAGTTAATTATTTAGCCGCGTTATCGTATCCGTGATCATATCAGTAGAGCTAACATCTGTAGTTCCGTATTCACAAACTACCTGGTGGAGATTGCAGTCAGATAAGTACAGTATATCATTGCCATATATAGTCAAGAGGATGGAATCATCATACTTGAAGCAGATTACACCTAGATTACTGTATGTTCTGAAATGGTTCGGATGTTAAATCGTTGCTTTCAGTAATGTCGGAGTACAGCCGTGCGGGGCTATCAACCATTATACCTACCTTCCTTAAACCAACCCCATCAACCAACCAAGACAGTCCTGGGGGGCTATCAACCATTATACCCAGCTATCAACCATTATACCCAGCTTCCTTAACCAACCCATCAACCAACCCAGGCAGTCCTGCGGGGCTATCAACCATTATACCCACCTTCCTTAACCAACCCCATCAACCAACCCAGGCAGTCCTGCGGGGCTATCAACCATTATACCCAACTATCAACCATTATACCCACCTTCCTTAACCAACCCCATCAACCAACCCAGGCAGTCCTGCGGGGCTATCAACCATTATACTGATCTTCCTTAACCAACCCCAAAACAACAACCCAAGCAGTCCTGCGGAGCCATCAACCATTATACCCAACTATCAACCATTTTACCCACTTTCCTTAACCAACCCATTTTGTGCTATGACTTTTTTATGCTTTTAAATCGCAATGTAATGAATATATGTTTTTGAAATAAAACTCATTCCGAGTATGTACTTACAATGTTTATTAATGCAAACCTGTTCTCGTCACTATATGGCTGGAATAATGCCGATGTGACGCAAAACCCAACTCAACACAACAACAACTTCACCAACCCCATCAACCAACCCAGGAAGTCCCGCGGGATTATCAACCATTATACCCACCTTCCTTAACCAACTCATCAACCAACCCAGGCAGTCCTGCGAGGCTATCAACCATTATACCCACCTTTATTAATTAACCAACCCAGGCAGTCCTGCGGGGCTATCAACCATTATACCCACCTTCATTAATTAACCAACCCAGGCAGTCCTGCGGGGCTATCAACCATTATACCCACCTTCATTAATTAACCAACCCAGGCAGTCCTGCGGGACTATCAACAGGTATACCCACCTTCCTTTACCAACCCCGTCAACCAACCCACGCAGTCCTGCGGGGCTATCAACCATTATCAAGGTGAACAAATCGATCAGTCCAAGAGGATAAAATTCCTGCTTTTCACATACTAGGATGACACGGCTGATAGATGAATATGTATCGATTCTTAGCAGACTGTACCAACAGTCTAATATGCCTGATATTTGGGAGATCACGGACAGGGTTGATGCAGAAAAGATGTACTGATTGGTTTGAAATGGTTTCCAGTTTTGATTTTGACTTGTTTTATCAATTAAACTTCTGAATTCGACTGTCCCCTCTGACTGGAAGGAAAACGGCTGCAGTCTACATACATACGTTACAAAGGCGATACAGAATATAACACAGTGTGACCTAAGTGTATGATATGGAGTAGTGCGGTACGTGCTGATGTATCTTGAACCATGTTCATCGGTTTTGATCAATAGCTTGATTTCTGTTCATGCCCCCTTCATCAAAAGTGTTCAAAGTTTTTGTGCTTGTGCTGTCCTTGTCCTGGCAGACAAAGGGATGTGTCATGACATCTATCTGCCCAATATCACCTCAGTGTCCACATCAAGATTTAGGACCTCGCCCTTTCTGCCATGTGACTGGACTTAAAGTCTTAGAGAATGATTGACTGACAATGATGTGCACCATGTGGGGTAAACCGGGTCCCAAGAACTATTTAGCTCCAGGCTTGGGGACATTTCTGGCCCATGCCCTATTTAGCTCCAGAGGAAGGCGCAAACGCAGAATCCGTGTCTCTCCATCCTAGACACGTTTGGCGTAGACGTGTATGTCATGTTGGACTCCATGGAACTTGATGAAAGAACAAGAACTCTTCTTGGGGAATACTTCCTCGATATTGATGATCATAAATTGCTACACCTTGTGGGACTATTCTTCCTCGCCAGTGGACTCATTTGCCATTAACATTTTAAGTAATTAATTCTTCACTACTGCCCAGATAGAAATCTCGGAGGAGCTTGGAAGAGCTAAAGACACACATTCACACTTCTGTACAGATCTGTCCTTTCAAAACATGATATTTGGTACAGACAACTGCAACCCGAGGTTAATGATTGCAAGGGACTTGAAGGAAACACCCTCTAACATTGTACTAGGATTAACGACATTCTTTAAGTGGTCCTCTTTGTCCCAGGCCTCTATATGTTAGTATATGCGTGTTTAGCGCTGTGCTGTGAGTGGGTACATATGTTCTTTGTCAATATTATCGTTGGAAGTGTGTACCAGGACTAAGTGCGTACGCACTTATAACCAAGAATAAAATTTAAATGTAGTTCACATGTACGGTTTTGTTGTCAATGTAAAACACACACCATTATTCTGATGAAAACGAAAATTAAGCAGCCGCCCTATTAGTTAACAGAGAGATTACGCATAGAGAAGACTGTCAACCACTATACGTCTGCTTCTTCCGCCAATATCACGGGGAAACAGCACTGGGCGGGGATGCTGGGTGGAAGGACTAGTCTGTCTCACAGTCCCTGAATCCACAATTATTTTAATTTCCTACTGCCAAAACCCTCTCTGCAGTGCTAAAGCCCTAAATAAAAGCAAGTCTAGATTTCCTCAGGTTCTGAATCTCTGGTCTCCCTGGGGCTCCTTTTCAATATAAATGGGCTTGTTTTGTTACTATCAAAATTATATATATTCAGAGACTAAGCATTAGTCTAATCGTGGGAGGTGCAACTGCTGCTGTGTGAATGATTTGCCTGGGAGGCAGTTCTGCTTATACTGGCTGGAGTACAGATGAGCGAAGCTGGACTGGGTTCACACTGGTTCAGCATTATTCATTCAGATATTAATCCCTGCACCGACGGGCGGCTTGGCTTCACCCAGCTGTGGAAGGTCGTGGCTACTCGGGCCAGTTCCGGGCATGGCAGACACAGGTTGGGTCATGTCAATAATACATTATACACTTACATTAATATTATTGCTGGGAGTCAAGAATTCCAAATACGCGATCAATCGTCTACAGCCTTGCACTCCGGGTCGTGGGAGAGAAAGCGTTCTATCATTTATTGGATGCCGCGGGCTCAAGTAGATCCTCGCAGTAATTACACAATCTTCTGTTGCCAGGCAGAAAAGCTCGAACAACCTTGCGTGCAACTGAATCAAGTTTGAAACAAATCGGTGTGAACTCATGCGTGAACGCCCTAAAACCTCCTGGATGTTTGTCTGTACAGACCTGTGAAGATCCGGGTTAAATTTATCTTCAGCAACCCATACTTGTCGTAAGAGGCGACTAACGGGATCGGGTGGTCAGGCTCGCTGACTTGGTTGACACATGTCATCGTATCCCATATTGCATAGATCGATGCTCATGATCACTGTATTGTCTGGTCCAGGCTCGATTATTTACAGACCGCCGCCATTTAGCTGCGGCGTTAAACAACCAATCAACAAAGCTGCCTGAATATAACATGATTGGTGCCCAGACTCCATCAGCTCAGATATGGCGTGAGGAAGGTTATTGTACTCGGACGTAGGAGGAAGGTTATTGTACTCGGACGTATGAGGAAGGTTATTGTACTCCGACGTATGAGGAAGGTTATTGTACTCCGACGTATGAGGAAGGTTATTGTACTCCGACGTATGAGGAAGGTTATTGTACTCGGACGTATGAGGAAGCTTATTGTGCTCGGACGTATGAGGAAGGTTATTGTACTCGGACGTATGAGGAAGGTTGTTGTACTCGGACGTATGAGGGAAGGTTATTGTATACTCGGACGTATGAGGAAGGTTATTGTACTCGGGCGTATGAGGAAGGTTGTTGTACTCGGACGTATGAGGAAGGTTATTGTACTCCGACGTATGAGGAAGGTTATTGTACTCCGACGTATGAGGAAGCTTATTGTGCTCGGACGTATGAGGAAGGTTATTGTACTCGGACGTATGAGGAAGGTTGTTGTACTCGGACGTATGAGGGAAGGTTATTGTACTCGGACGTATGAGGAAGGTTATTGTACTCAGGCGTATGAGGTTATTGTCCTCCAGACGTATGAGGAAGGTTATTGTACTCGGACGTATGAGGAAGGTTATTGTACTCGGACGAGTGGGAAAGAGTGTTGTATTCGGGCGAATGGGGAATGTTATTTTTACTTTGACTTGCGGGAAAATGTGTTGTACTCTGACTTGCTGTGGTATACAAGGACGAATGGGAAACGTTACAGCTCGTTCAGCTTGACCTGAGCTACTCTACATATGCATGGACCGGGAGGTCAAACGGCACAAACGGCAGGTCGAGGTAACTTCATTAAATAGGGGAGCAGAAGATGTTATTAATGTTGCGTTCGTGCAAAACATGCATGCATGGATTCGTTACAAAATGTGTCCTGGAAATCAACACTTCTGAAAAAACAATCATTTCAATATATTGTTTATACAGTCATATGTTATCTAGTTTGGTTTACTATCTTTGCAACTTACAGACGTCAGTTACTTTCACAATCTGTTCCACTCGCGCTATAACTCTCTACACCCAGTTCAATTATCACTTTTTCTATTTCATGTTCAACTGTAATATGTTTGTAGCTTCATTTTTAAAGAAAGTTAAGATATTGCGGACGATTTCTCGACACTGAGATGTGAAACGGCGACCTTGTCTCGGCTGTTCGGACATGTTGACAATCAACAGACAAAGGTGCACCCCTTCACAATAATAGACCCAACCAGCTGTGACACGGTCATGCAATTCATTAGTATTCACTTGATCAGGTCAAGTTGAACAAGCTGTAGGCTACTGCACTCGGGCGAATAATTAACAAACTGTGTCTTAGGTCTAGGACACTCGTTAAAAGTAAATATATAACATCAACTTTAGATAATATAGTCAGCCTCGATTATCTGCGGAAACTCTTCTATAAAGGGACGCATATCCTGGGCGATGCCTGCAAATTACATGGTACGTGTGTGTTGTCAAACTTGCGGCGCCGTTCGTTCACATCACGATCACGACACAAGGGAGGTAACCCTTGATGTCTTCCGCAAATATGTCGGTAACACAGGCTAGAAAACATTCAGTTTCTTTGGTCAGTTTAATAGATTCGAAAAGTGCGAAACTGGACAGTTTTCATAATTTTTTTATTTATGTTATTTCTTAAATCAATACTTCTCTAAAGTGAGAAACAAAGCTTTGCAATATATATTTCCAGATGTATAACGTGTACCATGATAATACTGCAAGTCCATGGCAAAACAAGACTAGTCTTCCATGTGATAAACGCAGTAATTTGAGTGCGGCACTGAATTTATGTCTTAATATCTTGTGTTGCGTCCGAACCTGAGTAGTTTCTCACGAGAGCCATTTCATATTTGAGAGTTATTTATCAAAGTGGCTTTAAACTGACTCATAATCTCTCCTCAACCCGCTCACTCACTCACTTTAAGAGATGGATTATTGGAGCTTCCCCGAACGTCCAGTATCCCGTGCGCCCCTCGACTTCCACACGTGAACATGGGCCGAGGTCCTGCTTCAGGAGCACTTATCTCTGTAAGGAGTTTCAAAGCGACATCTGACGATGTCAGTATTTCATCTAATTGAGACCTAATTATGGCGTAACTGGCGTGTCGTGGAGTTCATTGACATCCCGCCTGGTGGCGGTTTAAAGAGGAAAGTCGGTGTTATCGTTGATAGGAATGGGACAGAGAGTCAGCTGAGTGTAAAGGGGCCAAGCTATCAGATTATGTTAATAGGAAAACTTGAAAGAGGTATTTGCTGCTAATAAAATCTTCACATCTGTTTCAGATGCCCGTGTGTCGTATCAGACTCCTGGTACGGGCACCTGTGTCAGCTGATAAAACCACGTGTAATCTGTATAACTAACAAACACAACCAGTAACACGAGTGAAGACTGCGCTTGTAGAATTCTTTACATGTAATAAAACTGTATATATCAGTTTACAGATTTTGCCAATATTTAATCGGTTAAACGAGGTACATATCGTTAAGCACGCGCGCGGTCTGGGCGCCGTTCCACGATTATGAGCGACTCATTGACCTTTAATGGACACACATTGTCATGTTAGGGGCCGCTCATAATTTATGGCTAGGAAGGGGGGGGGAAGGTGATGATTTTATGGAGTAGCATGTACAATGTGAATGCCCTCTCCCCAGTTTATGCGTACAAAGTAAGTGACACTTCCACCCACCCCTGCATGTCATGTACAAATCTGTTATCCCCCACCTAAGTTTTAAGCATAATTTTAAATAAATATGATGTACAAAATTGCTGATCCCCTAGTACATGTGTACAATATTGATGCCCCACCCTTGTCTCCAGAAGAAAATTGATGGGAACCCCTACCCTACCCCACCCCAAAATCATCATCATCCCTCCAGCCATAAATTGTGAACGGTATTTCATGATAACTGTACACATTTTTTTCTCAGCCGAGCACATTGTCACGTTATCATAAGTCATCAATGAAAGGAAGATACAAAAACATCGTCACAAGATCATATCCATGGGCGGACCCCCTGAACGCCCCATTGGCTCCACCAACGCAAAAAAAATCTTCAATGTGGTCCGCCAAATGACGTCAATCCTGGAAAGAATTTCCACAAATTGAATTATTTCACATCGGTAAATTTCCTGTAATAGGAATAAACATTGTATTTCTAAGAAGCCTTACGTTTCCTAAACTGCCCAAACTCTGAGAATATCGGAGCCCGCCACACCCCTGTAAGACACAGGCTTCCTGTATCTTGACCAGTATTTTCATAATCATAACACATATTCCAGGAATGTGTCCACATCCTCGACGGTTAATAGACAAGGCCAACATCGTTTGTAAACACTAACTCGTGTACATATACCGACCTATAATATTTGCATATATTTTCGTGATATTACGATGGAGGATACCGTTTTTATCCGTGTGGTGTTTTTATTCCTTTGGTTATATCTTGCGGAGAAACCAGCCCATACGATGACTCAATTTCTTAAATTTTACCTATGTGAGGATTGAAGTCCGGCCTCTGAGCGAGTTGTTGTACTACGTGTGTGTTTCAGTTGGAGACAGTATTAACGTTCCATGTCATGAAGAATACCGTCAGTAAGTGATGGATGTACGATACATTCGAAGTTGATAAAACAAATGCACTAAGAAGCTCCACACCGCCAGCTTTTGGTTATGATGAAGAATGGACGTTAAATTATATACAATTCTAAGATGCCTAGCGGTTAGAACAATCGAAAAAAATACATTATCAGACAATAAAGGTATAGTTTTTGATGACGTAACAATTGAATGACGTTATCCCGTCACTGCGCCATTCTAGTGTGCCCCCTCGTAATCGAACCATTTTACATTACGTCACAATGTAAGCGACGTCACGATGCATGTCAGTTGTCATCGCCTCGTACGGCCTCCTACAGTAAACTACTCCGTTGCATCCCGTTTCTTGGTTTGCTTTTTGTCACGCGCAGCTAAAATCACTGGTGGAAACATTACGTTTATGTTTTACGACGGTTAAAATGTGTCATTTCGACTCACAGGTTTTCAGCGACACGGTAACGTTCGCAATGTTTACATTCCCACAATGCAATCGTGGAATGTCGCTTGACTACTCAACTTCCTCCTGATGTACTGATCTAAACTTACGTTGGTAGTAGAAATGCAACGTTCATATTGCCCCATATGGTTTACGTTAATGACAGATGTAATTAAAATAATTCAGAGAGATATTTAATCCGAACGTAAACCGTCATCAAACTATTATCATTTGTTTTTTCTGGTAACGTTCGTCTTAATGTAGGGGCAGACACATCAATAGAACAGCGCGCCAGTTAGCCCTGTGCGAGGATTCTTAATTTAGGTCACCGACACCGTCGTTTGTTTTCTGCCTTAAATTAATCGTAATTATCCTTAGAAAGTATTAAATTTGGCATCTTAGAAATAAATGCAGTTCGCTCTACCACCATGTATAGTGTAATAAAACACACTTTCGCCTCTGAACTATTATAACGTTAAAAGCACTCGGACGCAAGCGTCCTCGTGCTTTAACTATAATAGTTCAGGGCAAAAGTGTGTTTTATTACACCATATTATGGTGGTAGAGCGAAGTGTATTTCTTAATTAGATTGACTTGTATTGTCAAATATTGGGTGAAAATTTTCCATTGAGGTGAAGAGAGGCATAAACATATATAGAGCACGAAGTTTTCAAAGGTAATGCTCAAGATAGAAGAATATAAGGCGTATGCTGACTAGAGAAATATCTAAAGTAACAACCTGTCCATGCTAAACACTTACTATTGTTATTATTAAGTATTTTCCCCATACGGGATAACCACTGCTGTACGAACGAAACGTGTTGGTCAACACACATAACAAGCCGGTTGGAGTTGTCTCCTTTGTATATCCACGAGTGGGTAGCCCGTCTTCAGTTTGTCTCGCAATCACTGAACCATATTACTTTCCCTTCCACCCAGCCCATCCTGCAATGCTAAAAGCCGTAAAATGAAGCAGGTATAGATTTCCCTCTAACTGGTCTCCTTTTAAAATTTAAATGGAATTGTTTGTTCCTGTCAACATTATCTATAGTGAGAGACTGAACGTTAGGGCTAGTCCCGGTTTTATTACACTGTTATACTATTAGACATACCTATTGTATTAGATCACTGGATATTTTTACTCCAATAAAGGTTTCATTCAGATACCCAACGGGTGTTGATCCGGGGTTCAAATTAGCAAGTATGATACACCATACATTTACAACTGAGTCCTCTAGTCACGTCACAGGCCATACTGAATACGTCGGCTCAGTGGTTAGATCCCTTCGAGAACGTTCGGCTTCTCACGTGTCCGAATATATATACTGCTCCGAATGTAACTAGGTCGGATGTAACGATAAATAGGTTGTAGTATACGAAAACATTCTTACACAAAGGGAGTGAGTGAGTGAGTGATTATGGTTTTACGTCGCTTTTTTAGCAACATTCCAATACGTCGACATGCAATACCAGAAAAAATCTTTAGACTTTGTACCCGTGTAGGAACTGGAGATTCTTCGGCGTGGCGAGCAAACGCTTTAACCACTTAACCACCGCCCATCTAACACACATGGAGCGGTACTGAATTCGTCTGAAATATTCCCTGTTCGTGACGTTGTGAGAAGAGTGAGTGAGTATGGTTTTACGTCGCTTTTAGCAATATCACGACGGGGGACACCAAAAATGGGCTTCACACATTGTAACCATGTGGGGAATCGAACCCGGGTCCTCAGCGTGAGGAGCGAACGCTTTAACCACCGCCCCGGTGAGAAGAACGGAAGGGCGGATCCAGTTCTGTGCAAGAGATTTCGTGGTTGGGATGGGTCTTTGAAGTCTATAAATAATCGAGTCTGGACCAGACAATCCAGTGATCAACAGCATGAGCATCGATCTACACAGTTGGGATACGATTAAATATGTCAACCAGGTTAGAGAGCATAACCACCCGATCCCGTTATCGCCTCTTACGACAAGCATGGGTTACAGAAGACCACCAATTCTGACTTCGCGGGTCTAAAAGAAAAATGGATTTGACCACAGCAAACATCATCGGAACGTTGTTAGGGCTGAAATCAGTCGCCCAAAAGCTGCAAAATGAGCCCAAAACACAACAATGACCCCGCATCAATAACATCGCCATGTCTTGTTTGTATTGTTTTGATCCGCGGCCAAACGTCTTTTGATCTTCTGGCTCCTGGACCCGACTATGCTGAGCAGGGTGTGTTGTAAGCGTGAGTGGGTATCGGTGTGGTGGAGGTAGATTACCACTTCAACATCACCGAGTTGTCTCCTCTACAGTTTACCCAAAGCCAGCGCAGATGTTCAGACTATCGTCCGCGAGTTGGTTCAAAGCCCACATGCAATATATATGGAGTAATACAGCTTGAATCATCATTGACTAACCGGGAAACAGGCCAACCCAGCGAATGGACTGAATTGGTTGATATAATTTATTTCTGACATTTATTGGTTGTCAACAGATCACAAGCACGTGTAACAAGCGAGCATAAATCTGCATAACCTCCTCCATATTACTGCTGCATCTCAAGTCAACACAGACCACGTGACCCTCAAACCGCGGTATGGGCGGTCACGTCCGTCTCACATTGACCCAGTTATTTATGACGTGTCCACTTTGTTCTCCTATTGTGTTTGTGTGGACTTTGTACAACTCACTCCGTATTCAGGCATAACCTGGACTGTAACCCTGCACAGTCTAACTGAGTTAATAATTCTGTGTGGATTACCTGGTTTTGCAGGTGTGTGCAGGACAGGTGTGGCTACCCGGCCGCGACAGGTAATCTAGGTCATCTGGCTGACCGATCCCGTAGCATTTCTCGGGTCTGAAAGCTGTCAAGGGACTTTCAAGCACAGACTTGTGCACAGCAGTCAGCCTCTTATCATATGACAAAACAAAGCCATCGACTCTGCATCATATACTCTCCAGCAAAAGAAACGTGTATATTTACGAATGTAATCTGCTAACTTAAGAGTGAGATAACACATGTATTTTTGGATCTGTTGCAGCCACATTTCACAATATAAAAGCTCAAATATAAAATGTATAAAAGGTTCAGTAAGTGAAGGAGTCCGTTCCCATTTGGGCGTTGTCTTCAATACCTGTTGTGGCCATCATAAACCCCAAAACCTGCTCCGCACTGTCTCGGCATGGGCTGGAATTGAATTCTGGCCCATTCCTCTTGCAATGCCTGCGACGGTTGATCTGACGTCTGGGGTGACGGTTGACGTTCATGTAGGCGTCGGTCGAGATCATCCAACAAATGCTCGATGGGGTTGAGGTCGGGCGCTTTGGAAGGCCATGGAAACACTGTAATGTTCTCATTCTGAAGATACGGAGTAGTGGCAAGTGCTGTGTGGGGCCTGGAGTTATCTTGCTGGAACAACTCCCTCTGTACCGAATAGCAGTTTAATTTCCCTGAAGGAGCACAAAGTTAGTTTTCTGCGTGTAGGATATGGCACCCCATTACGACGCTGTCACCACCATATCGGTCAACCTGGGCGACACAATTCTGGGCAAAACCCATTTCGACGTGGATAGACACGTACTCTTCTGTCACGGCACTGAAGCAGAAAGCGTGATTCGTCACTGTACCATACACGTCGCCAGTTTTGTAGATTGCAGAATCGAACGTTACTGCGCCACTTGACCCGTTGACGTCGATGTAGTCGTCGTCGCACAGGTCCAACATAGGGTCTTCTGGCTCGAAGTCCAGCTTCACGTAAACGATTACGAATGGTTTGCGCCAACTTTGTCCTCAAACCAGGCACTGCACTTGCAGTTGCTGTGACAGTTCGATTCTGCAAATGAAGCACCCGGATGTACCTATGCTGCTAAACTGGTAATCCGAGGCCGATCTTGCGTAGAGTTAGTTTCTTGATATCGGCCCCAAAAACGACTGAAGGTAGTCTGGTGAACAGTGAGGTGACGTGCGACTGCAGGTTGAGACTCCCCAGCCTCCAGACATCCAACGGCAATGTTTCGATGTACAGCAGTGAGTTGCGGCATAACGATATTCCTTCATTTAGCTACGAAATGCCAATGACCGTCTGAACGCAAAACGGCCTTATATAGGTAATTCCCTGCTCACGATTCCTCAGACCTGCACGCGAACCACGTGTTTGTCCATAACAAGTTGACACTTTCGAAAGTAAACGTGCATCAAAGTTTCCGAAGATGCCTTTTTGCGCTGTGCATTCGTTCCATATACTAGTGCACAAAACAGCATTATGTTGGCGAAATTAAAAAATAAAACACTAATTTTGAAAAATATTTGACATTTCTTCTGTCAGTATGTAGGGCGGTGGGGTAGCCTAGTGGTTAAAGCGTTGGCTCGTCACGCCGAAGACCCGGGTTCAAATCCCCACATGGGTACAATGTGTGAAGCCCATTTCTGGTGTCCCCCGCCGTGATGTTGCTGGAATATTGCAAAAAGGGGCGTGAATGCAAAACTCAGTCAGTCAGTCAGTCTTCAATCTGTCCTATGCGGTTTTTTGGGGGTTCACATCAGTCGGTCTAATAGCATATGTAAAGCATACAACGATCGGTCTTCCATCATTTGTAATGCACACAACAGCACTAGATGGCCTCTCAGATGTAAAGATTAAAACAGTCGACCTCACGGAGTCTTCCATCATTTGTAATGCACACAACAGCACTGGATGGCCTCTCAGATGTAAAGATTAAAACAGTCGACCTCACGGAGTCTTCCATCATTTGTAATGCACACAACAGCACTGGATGGCCTCTCAGATGTAAAGATTAAAACAGTCGACCTCACGGAGTCTTCCATCATCTGTAAAGTACAGACCCTGTACACCTAGCAATGCCTTTCCAGCTATTACCGTGATTATGCACATATACTAGCCATAAAAAGAAACGGTGTACATGGTATAAAGGGTGTGATGGGTGACATGGTGTGATGGGTGACATGGTGTGATGTACGTGGTATAAAGGGTGTGGGGGATGGCATGGTATAAAGGGTGTGAAGGTGACATGGTATAAAGGGTGTGATGGATGACATGGTATAAAGGGTGTGATGGGTGACATGGTATAAAGGGTGTGATGGATGGCACGGTATAAAGTACACGGGTGTGATGGTGACATGGTATAAAGGGCGTGATGGATAGCATGGTATAAAGGGTGTGATGGGTGACATGGTATAAAGGGCGTGATGGATAGCATGGTATAAAGGGTGTGATGGGTGACATGGTGTGATGTACGTGGTATATAGGGTGTGATGGGTGACACGGTGTGATGTACACACGGTATAAAGGGTGTGATGGATGGCATGGTGTGGAAGTACATGGTATAAAGTGTGTGATGAGCGACACGGTGTGATGTACATGGTATAAAGGGTGTGGTGGATGACATGGTTTAAAAGGGTGTGATGGGTGACATGGTATAAAGGGCGTGATGGATGGCATGGTATAAATGGTATAAAGTGATGGGTGACATGGTGTGATGTACATGGTATAAAAGGGTGTGATGAGCGACACGGTGTGATGTACATGGTATAAAGGGTGTGTGTGGATGGGTATGACATGGTTTAAAGGGGATGTGATGGGTGACATGGTATAAAGGGCGTGATGGATGGCATGGTATATAGGGTGTGATGGGTGACATGGTGTGATGTGCATGGTATATAGGGTGTGATGGGTGACATGGTGTGATGTGCATGGTATAAAGGGTGTGATGGATGACATGGTGTGATGTGCATGGTATAAAGGGTGTGATGGGTGACATGGTGTGATGTGCATGGTATATAGGGTGTGAGTGGATGACATGGTTTAAAGGGTGTGTGATGGGTGACATGGTATAAAGGGGGCGTGATGGATGGCATGGTACATAAAGGGTGTGATGGGTGACATGGTGTGATGTACATGGTATAAAGGGTGTGATGAGCGACACGGTGTGATGTACATGGTATAAAGGTGTGATGGATGACATGGTTTCAAGGGTGTGATGGGTGACATGGTATAAAGGGCGTGATGGATGGCATGGTATAAAGGGGTGTGTGATGGGTGACATGGTGTGATGTACATGGTATAAAAGGTGTGATGAGAGCGACACGGTGTGATGTACATGGTATAAAGGGTGTGGTGGATGACATGGTTTAAAAGGGTGTGATGGGTGACATGGTATAAAGGGTGTGATGGGTGACATGGTGTGATAGTGTACATGGTATAAAGGGTGTGATGAGCGACACGGTGTGATGTACATGGTATAAAGGGTGTGAGTGGATGACATGGTTTAAAGGGTGTGATGGGTGACATGGTATAAAGGGTGTGATGGGTGACATGGTATAAAGGGTGTGATGAGCGACATGGTGTGGTGTACATGGTATAAAGGGTGTGATGGGTGACATGGTATATAAGGGTGTGATGAGCGACATGGTGTGGTGTACATGGTATAAAGGGTGCGTTTCCCACACTCATTTCAATATTCAGTTAAGGCACGCGGATCACCAGGTATGATGTTCGGGTTGTACCCACAGGGGAATCGAACTGATCGCAGAATAAACGTCAGAAAAGCAGCGTTATAACGAGGTGATACAGCTGCTCACCGTAACCGATCTCCTTATTCTGTAAAGTATACAGGTACACTTGTCACACAATGCCCTGCGTGTTACATGGATACGTCTGTAATCTACATGTAGTAACAAGTGATCAAACGCAAGGTGAGGCTCATGTTGCGTGTAAAGTGAAGGTGTAAGATGTAGTTTGAATGACCTTCACTCTCTTGTTGTAAACACAAGTGCGGTGTGCCACCGCATACGAACCAGAATATAATAGACGGGCGGTCAGGGGAATACGTGCAGGAACCAAGGACTGGGACCGCGCTGTGCGGCGACGTGTTGCAGTCAAGTTGTAAAACCAGTCACTGCGTAAAATGTAATTCACTGACGCAAGTTACAGCAGGCAAAAAACATCTTTTGAGGGTTTACAACATGACCCAAAATCTGTCCTTTTATATGACAGACAGGCTACTAATTATTTATAAGTTCAAATGGCCTGTAATATCACAATAGACTATTGTATATTGGAATGAAAGAAAACAACACCCCCAAAAACCCAAAAAACAAACAATACAAACCCCACCCCCAAAAAAAAAACTCCCCAAAAACAAACAAAAACAATAACAACAAAACCCAAACAAACAAAAAAAATAATAGAAATTATACGTCAAAATGTCTGCAATTACTTATCATAACGAAACAAAAGGACAGCATCTCAGTGAGCTTGTGAAATAACTAAATATTTATGGGTTTCTGGAAATTCAGCCAGTTAACACATTGACTGAAAAATAAGTACATGTAGATACTCTTCAAGTTGCATGTGATCAGTTAGTTATTTTGGATGCAAGGTTTTACGAGTATGTTTTATCTCCTCAACACAATACACGTGCCACTATAAAACCTTCCAGTACATTGATTTATATTCTTTAAAACCACTGGCCGCTGTGATCTGTTTTGTTCTGCTGCAAGGTCCCCGACAGTCGATCCTAGCTACCTGTACACTCGTCTACACGTCCTGGTCGACCAATGGTCACCATGTCGTATTATACACAGGTGACAGTGCGTGCTACCTCAACTTGAATTGTCCAGCTTGTATATAATCATTTAGTGAAACGTGTTAAAAAACAACTCAAACAACCTATCGATATTCTTTGTTAGTATGTATCAACAGGGAGAATAGAACACAGCTGTAGATTATCCCTGGTATCAATGCATATGTTAGTTTGGATAAATTATAATAAAATCTATCAATTTAGTGCTGAAATAAAATGTTCAAAACATGTATTTGACTACATGAAGATGGGCTGAAAACAGTTCAGCGTTTATTGACATAAGCACAAAAGAGATTCACCCGTATCACGGAATTATTCTAAATAAGTCGTCATTCTGTTAGTCAGTCGTTGCGCAGTTGCGGCGTGGAACCAGTTGCTGGGGAACTAGTATACGCACACATTAATGGCGACTGGCATGCCTGTGGACAGCGACGCTTGGTCCCTGGAGGATTGCCGAGATCCATTGCAGTAACGAGAAACACACTCACCATATTCATTTCTCATATTTGCGTTTTTGATTACACTCGTTGACACGGACTGAAAATGGCGTTTAGCTCAGTGTACACCTGTGCTTACCTGTTGGTGATAGGAATGTCGGCTCTCATCGGTTCATCTGCTGGCGCGGTGGTGTGTCCGTGTAAGACGAAGGATGGGTGTGTTCGTCCAAACCGTATGAAGTCTACAGATAAAGAGGTACTGGTATCTCGATTCTGCAATTCAGTCGTGGTGATAGGGTGTCTCTGATTATTGCCAATCCGTAATACAAAACGCGGAAGTGGAGTCAACCCTAGACTTGCCCCGGCTCTTAACAATATACACTTGCGCGATGAAATATTGCTAAGCTGTAACGAAATTTGGTGCCCTGTCTTATTTTTGTCATTAGTACAATCAGATTTAGTTTTTTAATGTTTGTGCGTTTTATTCATTGGTAGTTATGATAAAATGTTTGAGAAAACTTGGTGTCTAATGACGTGATCGCATTTTCATAAATAAGACCTCCATTTCGGTCTGAATCTATGAAGATTACAATGTTTGATTTCTGTCCTAAAGTATGAATCTACAAGATGATGCAGCTGCACTAGTTATAAGCACATACAAGTGTTGAGTCACCAGCCTCTGTTTCTACTTTTAAACTTTGCACGTGACCATGATGACAGTTGCAATGGGTGTAAAATGAAATGGGTAGAAACTATTATTAAATAAATGAAAATAAACAATAATACTTTTCAGTCCACAAAATAATCAATGAATACTATTATGTGAGAAATATGCTTTTTATTTCAACACTTTGTTAAATGCTTAATTTAGGATAGCGGGAAGGAAAATAGTTATTTAAAACATTAGTGATGACGACTCCCAGTTTTGATGTCAGACAAGACTCCCTCTTGGTGTGGTTTACACTTATACATAATAGTGATGTTGATGGATATATGGGATTATGCAGTCCTTGACATTGTTTATGTCTGTAAAACCTTTGCAATCAGTTTCCTAGAACAATGTGGAACATGTTCATCATGATATCATACCTATAGTTTGATATTAATCATGGCAGAGTTTACCGGGTGATTGTGAAGGATTGAGATGCCAGGGTTTACCAGGTGATTGTGAAGGATTGAGATGCCAGGGTTTACCAGGTGATTGTGAAGGATTGAGATATTGCCAGGGGGTTTACCAGGTGATTGTGAAGGATTGAGATATTGATGTTAATCATGGCAGGGTTTACCAGGTGATTGTGAAGGATTGAGATGCCAGGGTTTACCAGGTGATTGTGAAGGATTGAGATATTGATATTAACCATGCCAGGGTTTACCAGGTGATTGTGAAGGATTGAGATATTGATGTTAATCATGGCAGGGTTTACCAGGTGATTGTGAAGGATTGAGATGCCAGGGTTTACCAGGTGATTGTGAAGGATTGAGATATTGATGTTAATCATGGCAGGGTTTACCAGGTGATTGTGAAGGATTGAGATTAATCGTGGGGTTTACCAGGTGATTGAGATGCCAGGGTTTACCAGGTGATTGTGAAGGATTGAGATATTGATATTAATCATGCCAGGGTTTACCAGGTGATTGTGAAGGATTGAGATATTGATGTTAATCATGGCAGGGTTTACCAGGTGATTGTGAGGGATTGAGATATTAATGTTAATCATGGGTTTACAGGGTTTACTAGGTGATTGTGAAGGATTGAGATATTGTTGTTAATCATGGCAGGTGATTGTTTACCAGGTGATTGTGAAGGATTGAGATATTGATGTTAATCATGGCAGGGTTTACCAGGTGATTGTGAAGGATTGAGATGCCGTGCAAGGGTTTGTGAAGGATTGAGATATTGTGAATTGTGAAGGATTGTGATGCCAGGGTTTTACCAGGTGATTGTGAAGGATTGAGATATTGATTTTAATCATGGCAGGGTTTACCAGGTGATTGTGAAGGATTGAGATATTGATGTTAACCATGCCAGGGTTTACCAGGTGATTGTGAAGGATTGAGATGCCAGGGTTTACCAGGTGATTGTGAGGTGAGGATTGAGATGCCAGGGTTTACCAGGTGATTGTGAAGGATTGAGATATTTGCTATGAACCATGCCAGGGTTTACCAGGGTGATTGGTGAAGAAGGATTGAGATGCATGGCAGGGTTTACCAGGTGATTGTGAAGGATTGAGATATTGATGCCAGGGGGTTTACCAGGTGATTGTGAAGGATTGAGATGCCAGGGTTTACCAGGTGATTGTGAAGGATTGAGATGCCAGGGTTTACCAGGTGATTGTGAAGGATTGAGATGCCAGGGGATTTACCAGGTGATTGTGAAGGATTGAGATGCCAGGGGTTTACCAGGTGATTGTGAAGGATTGAGATGCCAGGGTTTACCAGGGCTGATTGTGAAGGATTGAGATGCCAGGGTTTACCAGGTGATTGTGAAGGATTGAGATGCCAGGGTTTACCAGGTGATTACCAGGTGATTGTGAAGGATTGAGGATGCCAGGGTTTACCAGGTGATTGTGAAGGATTGATATTTGATGGATTGATTCATGGCCAGGGTTTACCAGGTGATTGTGAAGGATTGAGATATTGCTATTTAACCATGCCAGGGTTTACCAGGTGATATGTGCTATTGAGAAGGATGCCAGGGTTTACCAGGTGATTGTGAAGGATTGAGATGCCAGGGTTTACCAGGTGATTGATTGAGATGAAGGATTGAAGGATTGAGATGCCAGGGTTTACCAGGTGATTGTGAAGGATTGAGATGCCAGGGTTTACTTACCAGGGTGATTGTGAAGGATTGAGATGCCAGGCCAGTTTACCAGGCTGATTGTGAAGGATTGAGGTGATATTGATGTTAACAGGCATGGCAGGGTTTACCAGGTGATTGTGAAGGATTGATATTGCTATTAACCATGCCAGGGTTTACCAGGTGATTGTGAAGGATTGAGATGCCAGGGTTTACCAGGTGATTGTGAAGGATTGAGATGCCACCGGGTTTACCAGGTTACCAGATTGTGAAGGATTGAGATGCCAGGGTTTACCAGATGATTGTTAAGGATTGAGATGCCAGGGTTTACCAGGTGATTGTGAAGGATTGAGATGCCAGGGTTTACCAGGTGATTGTGAAGGATTGAGATGCCAGGGTTTACCAGGTGATTGTGAAGATTGAGAATGCCAGGGTTTACCAGGTGATTGTGAAGGATTGAGATGCCAGGGTTTACCAGGTGATTGTGAAGGATTGAGATGCCAGGGTTTACTAGGTGATTGTGAAGGATTGAGATGCCAGGGTTTACCAGGTGATTGTGAAGGATTGAGATGCCAGGGTTTACCAGGTGATTGTGAAGGATTGAGATGCCAGGGTTTACCAGGTGATTGTGAAGGATTGAGATGTCAGGGTTTAGCAGGTGATTGTGAAGATTGAGATGCCAGGGTTTACAAGGTGATTGTGACCAGGTGATTGTGAAGGATTGAGATGCCAGGTGTGTGAGGATTGAGATGTCAGGGTTTAGAGGTGATTGTGAAGATTGAGATGCCAGATTAGAAGGATTGAGATGCCAGGGTTTACCAGGTGACATTTTGTCCCTTTTGGTGGTTTGCTGTGCCTGATGTATAATTTCTATGCTGATTGAAAATAATCTCCGATGTAGAAACAAGATCCAAAGGCTATCCCCCATAGACTGACTGACTGACTGAGTTTGGTTTTACACTTTTAGCAATATTCCAGCAACATCACTGGCGGGGACACCAGAAATGGGCTTCACGCATTGTACCCATGTGGGGATTCGAACCCGGGTCTTCAGCGTGATGAGCCAACGCTTTAACCATTAGGCTACCCCACCGCCCCTTTATCCCCCATAGACATGATGGATAGGTAAATCATGCACTTATTCATTCACTGCCTTTACTTTATTGAGTCACCCCTTAAAAAGTTAGCCATTTGCCTAAAAATAATAGTGTTTTTTTTTCTCTGACTTTAAATTTGACAAAGTGATATAATGTTAAGAAACAGAATGCTGTGTGGCGCTGTACTCACAAAAGTCAGATGACAATTATTATATGAATTATAAGCAGGGCTCCAGATAATTTTTCAACATCAGGAGTACGTACTCCTTATTTTTTCAATATAGGACTACTGGAAAAACTTAAGAGAACATTTAGAGTACTGAATGGAAATTAGTAATCAGTATTCTTGTGTTTCATTTGGTATATGCACCACAACATTGCTACTCTTGTGTCAACAGGTCAGTAAACAATAAAACAAAACTTTTTCATATAAATACGTCTGTAAGTGATTTGAACACCATTGCTGTGGTGCATATCTGCTACATTTTCAATTTATTTCCTATCGTATCATGCATATTTTCGTACATACGTGGATACGGCCCTTATCTGGAGCCCTGTATAAGAACCAAACCAAAGACTGATGTGGCATACAGATTGATCATGGCTTGAGGACATCTGTTTCAAGTCAGCTGTAATACGATAATAACCCAGACCAGAGCTGTGACACTGTTTACAGTTTCGAGGTATTTGTTGAGACAAATGTCGTCAGTTTAAGTCTATGATATCATCCAGTCCATAGCAATGACACTGGTTATTGTTCACAGGTATTTGTTGTGACAAACGGAACTGCAGACTACAAGACCTGGGAATGGGGATCCCTGACATCGGTCATCGCCACAGAGGACAATGTCAAGACTGATGTCATGTGCTTTGCTCACCAGATGCATAAGAAATATGGCTTCATGGGTAAATATTACAGGATCATGGATGTGGGGAAGATCGGGAGACATTCTCCTTTGGTTCTTTATAAAGTAAATCCCATGCTAAACAGTGTTTCCCCATTAAACATGTAAAGGATCTCATGTTGGATAGATTTGTGGTGTATTTCATTGATACGCTTGTCTTGAAAATATCAGTTGTATAACCAGTGATAACCTATAACTGAACAGCATGTTTCTGTACGGCGGAGTGAGGTCTGGTGGCTTGGCTAAGTGGGGTTGTTTGTTGAGGTGGTAAAGTCTGGTTGTCTGTTGGGATGGGTAAGTTGTTGTCTGATGGGATGGGTAAGTTGTTGTCTGATGGGATGGGTAAGTTGTTGTCTGTTGGGATGGGTAAGTTGTCTGGTTGTCTGTTGGGATGGGTAAGTTGTTGTCTGGTTGTCTGTTGGGATGGGTAAGTTGTTGTCTGTTTTGTCTGTTGGGATGGGTAAGTTGTTGTCTGGTTGTCTGTTGGGGTGGGTAAGTTGTTGTCTGGTTGTCTGTTGGGATGGGTAAGTTGTTGTCTGTTGGGATGGGTAAGTTGTTGTCTGTTTTGTCTGTTGGGATGGGTAAGTTGTTGTCTGGTCTGTTGGGATGGGTAAGTTTTTTTCTGGTTGTCTGTTGGGATGGGTAAGTTGTTGTCTGTTGGGATGGGTAAGTTGTCTGTTTTGTCTGTTGGGATGGGTAAGTTGTTGTCTGTTGGGATGGGTAAGTTGTTGTCTGTTGGGATGGGTAAGTTGTTGTCTGTTTTGTCTGTTGGGATGGGTAAGTTGTTGTCTGGTTGTCTGTTGGGATGGGTAAGTTGTTGTCTGGTTGTCTGTTGGGATGGATAAGTTGTTCTCTGTTTTGTCTGTTGGGATGGGTAAGTTGTTGTCTGTCTGTTGGGATGGATAAGTTGTTGTCTGTTTTGTCTGTTGGGATGGGTAAGTTGTTGTCTGGTTGTCTGTTGGGATGGGTAAGTTGTTGTCTGTTGGGATGGGTAAGTTGTTGTCTGTTGGGATGGGTAAGTTTGTCTGTTTTGTCTGTTGGGATGGGTAAGTTGTTGTCTGGTTGTCTGTTGGGATGGGTAAGTTGTTGTCTGGTTGTCTGTTGGGATGGGTAAGTTGTCTGGTTGTCTGTTGGGATGGGTAAGTTGTTGTCTGTTTTGTCTGTTGGGATGGGTAAGTTGTTGTCTGGTTGTCTGTTGGGATGGGTAAGTTGTTGTCTGTTGGGATGGGTAAGGATTGTCTGTTGTCTGTTGGGATGGGTAAGTTGTTGTCTGGTTGATGGGTAAGTTGTTGTCTGTTTTGTCTGTTGGGATGGGTAAGTTGTCTGGTTGTCTGTTGGGATGGGTAAGTTGTTGTCTGTCTGGGATGGGTCTGTTTTGTTGGGATGGGTAAGTTGTTGTCTCGTTGGGATGGGTAAGTTGTTGTCTGTTTGGGTGTTGTTGTCTGTTGGGATGGGTAAGTTGTCTGTTGGTCTGTTGGGATGGGTAAGTTGTTGTCTGGTTGTCTGTTGGGATGGGTAAGTTGTTGTCTGTTGGGATGGGTAAGTTGTTGTCTGTTTTTGTTGGGATGGTAAGTTGTTGTCTGTTGGATGGGTAAGTTGTTGTCTCTAGTTGTCTGTTGGGATGGGTAAAAGTTGTTGTCTGTTGGGATGGGTAAGTTGTTGTTCGTTTTGTCTGTTGGGATGGGTAAGTTGTTGTCTGGTCTGTTCTGTTGGGATGGGTAAGTGCTGTTTTCTATGTTGTCTATTGGGATGGGTAAGTTGTTGTCTGTTGGGATGGGTAAGTTGATTACTATCTTTGTCTGTTGGGATGGGTAAGTTGTTGTCTAAGTTGTTGTCTGTTGGGATGGGGTAAGTTGTTGTCTGTTGGGATGGGTAAGTTGCCGTTGTCTGTTTTGTCTGTTGGATAGGTAAGTTGTTGTCTGGTTTGTCTGTTGGGATGGGTAAGTTGTTGTCTGGTTGTCTGTTGGATGATGTTAAGTTGTCTGGTTGTCTGTTGGGATGGGTAAGTTGTTGTCTGTTTTGTCAGTTGGGATGGGTAAGTTGTTGTCTGGTTGTCTGTTGGGATGGGTAAGTTGTCTGTTGTTGGATGGGTAAGTTGTTGTCTGGTTGTCTGTTGGGATGGGTAAGTTGTTGTCTGTTTTGTCTGTTGGGATGGGTGTAAGTTGTTGTCTGGTTGTCTGTTGGGTGGGTAAGTTTGTTGTCTGGTTGTCTGTTGGGATGGGTAAGTTGTTGTCTGTTGGGATGGGTAAGTTGTTGTCTGTTTTGTCTGTTGGGATGGGTAAGTTGTTGTCTGGTCTGTTGGGATGGGTAAGTTTTTTTCTGGTTGTCTGTTGGGATGGGTAAGTTGTTGTCTGTTGGGATGGGTAAGTTGTCTGTTTTGTCTGTTGGGATGGGTAAGTTGTTGTCTGGTTGTCTGTTGGGATGGGTAAGTTGTTGTCTGTTGGGATGGGTAAGTTGTTGTCTGTTTTGTCTGTTGGGATGGGTAAGTTGTTGTCTGGTTGTCTGTTGGGATGGGTAAGTTGTTGTCTGGTTGTCTGTTGGGATGGATAAGTTGTTGTCTGTTTTGTCTGTTGGGATGGGTAAGTTGTTGTCTGTCTGTTGGGATGGATAAGTTGTTGTCTGTTTTGTCTGTTGGGATGGGTAAGTTGTTGTCTGGTTTTCTGTTGGGATGGGTAAGTTGTTGTCTGTTGGGATGGGTAAGTTGTTGTCTGTTGGGATGGGTAAGTTGTTGTCTGTTTTGTCTGTTGGGATGGGTAAGTTGTTGTCTGGTTGTCTGTTGGGATGGGTAAGTTGTTGTCTGGTTGTCTGTTGGGATGGGTAAGTTGTCTGGTTGTCTGTTGGGATGGGTAAGTTGTTGTCTGTTTTGTCTGTTGGGATGGGTAAGTTGTTGTCTGGTTGTCTGTTGGGATGGGTAAGTTGTTGTCTGTTGGGATGGGTAAGTTTTTTTCTGGTTGTCTGTTGGGATGGGTAAGTTGTTGTCTGTTTTGTCTGTTGGGATGGGTAAGTTGTTGTCTGGTTGTCTGTTGGGATGGGTAAGTTGTTGTCTGGTTGTCTGTTGGGATGGGTAAGTTGTTGTCTGTTGGGATGGGTAAGTTGTTGTCTGTTTTGTCTGTTGGGATGGGTAAGTTGTTGTCTGGTCTGTTGGGATGGGTAAGTTTTTTTCTGGTTGTCTGTTGGGATGGGTAAGTTGTTGTCTGTTGGGATGGGTAAGTTGTCTGTTTTGTCTGTTGGGATGGGTGTTGTTGTCTGGTTGTCTGTTGGGATGGTAAGTTGTTGGTCTTTAGGATGGGTAAGTTGTTGTCTGTTTTGTCTGTTGGGATGGGTAAGTTGTTGTCCTAGTTGTCTGTTGGGATGGGTAAGTTGTTGTCTGGTTGTCTGTTGGGATGGATAAGTTGTTGTCTGTTTTGTCTGTTGGGATGGGTAAGTTGTTGTCTGTCTGTTGGGATGGATAAGTTGTTGGTCTGTTTGTCTATTTGGGATGGGTAAGTTGTTGTCTGGTTGTCTGTTGGGATGGGTAAGTTGTTGTCTGTTTTGTCTGTTGGGATGGGTAAGCTTGTCTGTTGGGATGGGTAAGTTGTTGTCTGTTTTGTCTGTTGGGATGGGTAAGTTGTTGTCTGGTTGTCTGGTGGGATAGGTAAATTGTTGTATGGTTGTGTGGCTCCGCTAAGGTAGTCTAGTGGCGTTGCTGAGTTGTGTTGTCTAAATGGGTTATCTGGTGGGTTGTCTAAAGTGGGTTTGCTATATGGGGCTTAGCGGAAGTAGGTGGTGAGTACCCTTTGTATGTTTGATAGATGGTACAGATAGTTGAGACTAGTGCATGAGGACCCTACTTCACAAACAGCTGTGTTTCAGTCCAGCTGGATTACAAGTCTGCCAACTCCAGCTCCCCTGCTTGGGTCGACCATGTCGTCAGCCGCAGAAACTCCTCCCACGCCGACTTTGTCACAGTCAAACTGATGAATGTCCTCAAAACCAAGGATCCATTGATAGTGCCGAAGGTGCACTCGATCCTCATGGACCTCAAGAAAGCGCTAACTCCAAAGATACACTATGGACATCCTATAGAGGTGGGTACACTGTCTCTCAAGCAACCTAGGATATCGTGATGTTAAGTGTTGTACTGTCAGTTAGCATTGGAAGCCTGCTTCTACCTTAACATGTGATAGAATGGACTTAAGTTTTATTTTGGTCTAATTTTGTGGTCTTCCAAGGCATGTGGTTTATCAATGCTGATGTTGTCATTATAGATGGTGTGTGTGGTGCCGTGGAAGCCAGCTTGCTACAGTGGTGACTGCAGCCTCACCCAGGGATTCTCTCTCTATCATTCCTGTGACTGGATCATGATTGATCCCAGCAGTTTTGAATATCAGCATGAAGGAAGCTGTGTAAAGCTCGAGCAACTGTGCCCTTCACCATGATCAGTCTAGGTGAGTGCAGGTGCTTGTTGTGGAGGGAGGTCTGTGTTGAAGTGTCACTGTGCCCTTCACCATGATCGAGTCTAGGTGAGTGCAGGTGCTTGCTTGTGGAGTGGGAGGTCTGTGTTAAGTGTCACTGTGCCCTTCACCATGATCAGTCTAGGGTGGGTGCAGGTGCTTGCTCTAGGGAGGTCTGTGTTGAGTGTCACCGTGCCCTCTCACCATGATCAGTCTAGGGTAGTGTAGGTGCTTGTTGTGGAGGGAGGTCTGTGTTAAGTGTCACTGTGCCCTTCACCATGATCAGTCCCTAGGTGGGTCTAGGTGCTTTGTTGTGGAGAGGAGGTCTGTGTTCAAGTGTCACTGTGCCCTTCACCATGATCAGTCTAGGTGAGTGCAGGTGCTTGTTGTGGAGGGAGGTCTGTGTTAAAGTGTCACTGTGCCCTTCACCATGATCAGTCTAGGTGAGTGCAGGTGCTTGTTGCGAGGGAGGTCTGTGTTAGGAGTGTCACTGTGCCCTTCACCATGACCAGTCTAGGTGGGTCTAGGTGCTTGTTGTGGAGGAGAGAGTCTGTGTTGAGTGTCACTGTGCCCTTCACCATGATCAGTCCTAGAGTGAGTGCAGAGTGCTTTTGTGGAGAGATGTCTGTGTATAGTGTCACTGTGCCCTTCACCATGATCAGTCCTAGAGTGAAGTGCAGGTGCTTGTTGTGGAGAGGAAGGTCTATGTTAAGTGTCACCGTGCTCTTCAAATAATCAGTCTAGGTGAGTGCAGGAGTGCTTGTTGTGGAGGGAGGTCTGTGTTGAGTGTCACTGTGCCCTTCACCATGATCAGTCTAGGTGTGGCAGTGGTGCTTGTTGTGGAGGGAGGTCTGTGTTAAGTGTCACTGTGCCCTTCACCATGATCAGTCTAGAGTGAAGTGCAGGTGCTTGTTGTGGAGGAGGTCTGTGTTAAGTGTCACTGTGCCCTTCACCATGATCAGTCTAGGTGAGTGTAGGTGCATGTTGTGGAGGGAGGTCTATGTTAAGTGTCACTGTGCCCTTCACCATGATCAGTCTAAAGTGAGTGTGTACAGGTGCTTGTTGCGGGAGGGAGGTCTGTGTTGAGAGTGTCACTGTGCCCTTCACCATGATCAAGTCTAGGTGAGTGCAGGTGCTTGTTGGCTCCAGGGGTGTCTGTGTTAAGTGTCACTGTGCCCCTTCACCATGGTCAGTCTAGGTGAGTGCAGGTGCTTGTTGCCCAGAGGGTGTCTGTGTTGAGTGTCACTGTGCCCTTCACCATGATCAGTCTAAGAGGCAGTGAGTGCAGGTGCTTGCTTGTGGAGTGAGGTCTGTGTTAAGTGTCACTGTGCCCTTCACCATGATCAGTCTAGGTGGGTGCAGGTGCTTGTTGTGGAGGGAGGTCTGTGTTAAGTGTCACTGTGCCCTTCACCATGATCAGTCTAGGTGAGTGCAGGTGCTTGTTGTGGAGGGAGGTCTGTGTTAAGTGTCACTGTGCCCTTCACCATGATCAGTCTAGGTGAGAGTGCAGGTGCTTGTCATGGAGGGAGGTCTGTGTTAAGTGTCACTGTGCCCTTCACCATGATCAGTCTAAGGTGGGTCTAGGTGCTTGTTGTGGAGGGAGGTCTGTGTTAAGAAGTGTCACTGTGCCCTTCTTCACCATGATCAGTCTAGGTGAGGTGCAGGTTGTTGTGGAGGGAGGTCTGTGTTAAGTGTCACTGTGCCCTTCACCATGATCAGTCTAGGTGAGTGCAGGTGCTTGTTGTGGAGGGAGGTCTGTGTTGAGTGTCACTGTGCCCTTCACCATGATCAGTCTAGGTGAGTGCAGGTGCTTGCTGTGGAGGAGGTCTATGTTGGAAAGTGTCACTGTGCCCTTCACCATGATCAGTCTAGGTGAGTGCAGTGCTGTTGCTCCAGTGTTCGTGTTGAGTGTCACTGTGCCCCTTCACCATGATCAGTCTAGGTGAGTGCAGGCTTGTTGTGGAGAGGGGTGTCTGTGTTGAGGTGTCACTGTGCCCTCACCAATGATCAGTCTAGGTGTGAGTGCAGGTGCTTGTTGTGGAGGGAGGTCTGTGTTGAGCGCCACTGTGCCTTCACCATGATCAGGAGTCTAGGTGAAGTGCAGGTGCTTGCTGTGGAGGGAGGTCTGTGTTAAGTGTCACTGTGCCCTTCACCATGATCAGTCTAGGGTGAGTGCAGGTGCTTGCTTGTGGAGGGAGGGTCTGTGTTAAAGTGTCACTGTGCCCTTCACCATGATCAGTCTAGGTGAGTGCAGGTGCTTGTTGTCGGGGTGTCTGTGTTGAGTGTCACTGTGCCCTTCACCATGATCAGTCTAGGTGAGTGCAGGTGCATGCTGGTGGAGGAGGTCTGTGTGCTGAGTGTCACTGTGCCCTTCACCATGATCAGTCTAGGTGAGTGCAGGTGCTTGTTGTGGAGGGAGGTCTGTGTTGAGTGTCACTGTGCCCCTTCACCATGATCAGTCCAGGTGGGTGCAGGTGCTTGTTGTGAGAGGTCTATGTTAGAAGGTGTCACTGTGCTCTTCACCATGATCAGTCTAGGTGAGTGCAGGTGCATGTTGTGGAGGGAGGTCTGTGTTGAGTGTCACTGTGCCCTTCACCATGATCAGTCTAGGTGAGTGCAGGTGCTTGTTGTGGAGGGAGGTCTGTGTTAAGTGTCACTGTGCCCTTCACCATGATCAGTCTAGGTGAGTGCAGGTTGTGCAGTGTTACGATGCTTGAATCAGTCTAGGTGTGTGCAGGTGCTTGATAGCTGGTGTGCCTTGCACCGGTCATCAAAAGTGTCATTGAGTTTCTGTACTTTTACCAGGTGTGGGATGAATATGCATCAGTCGGTATCACGAGGACCGTGATCATCATGGGCATCCCGTGGCACGCACTACAAGTACAGCTGTAAGGACCCCCAAGTTTGTAAGTGGATGAGCAACTGCTGCAATACTTACCTCTGTATGTCCAGTTGTCTGACTGGCTAGATGATTACATGACTAGAAAGAGCATCTGTTGCAATACTTACCTCTGTAATGTGCAGCTGTCGCCCGTCTGACTGGCTAGATGATTACATGACTAGAAGAGCAACTGTTGCAATACTTACCTCTGTATGTGCAGCTGTCGCTGTCTGACTGGCTAGATGATTACATGACTAGAAGAGCAACTGTTGCAATACTTACCTCTGTATGTGCAGCTGTCGCTGTCTGACTGGCTAGATGATTACATGACTAGAAGAGCAACTGTTGCAATACTTACCTCTGTATGTGCAGCTGTCGCTGTCTGACTGGCTAGATGATTACATGACTAGAAGAGCAACTGTTGCAATACTTACCTCTGTATGTGCAGCTGTCGCTGTCTGACTGGCTAGATGATTACATGGCTAGAAGAGCAACTGTTGCAATACTTACCTCTGTATGTGCAGCTGTCTGACTGGCTAGATGATTACATGACTAGAAGAGCAACTGTTGCAATACTTACCTCTGTATGTCCAGCTGTCTGACTGGCTAGATGATTACATGACTAGAAGAGCAACTGTTGCAATACTTACCTCTGTATGTGCAGCTGTCTGACTGGCTAGATGATTACATGACTAGAAGAGCAACTGTTGCAATACTTACCTTTGTATGTCCAGCTATCTGACTGGCTAGATGATTACTTGACTAGAAGGTAACATGACTTAATGATGACAAGGCTAAATGACATGACCCGATGGTGACATGGCTTGTTGCTGACATGACTAAATGACATGACCAGATGATGACGTGACTTGTTGCTGGCATGACTAAATCACATGATCAGATGATGACATGACTTGTTGCTGGAATGACTAAATGACATGATTGAATGATGACATGACAATTTGCTGACATGACTAAATCAGATGACCAGATGATGACATGACTAAATGACATGACCAGATGATGACATGACTTGTTGCTTGCATGACTAAATGGCATGACCAGATGATGACATGACTCGTTGCTGACATGACTAAATCAGATGACCAGATGATGACATGACTTGTTGCTGGCATTACTAAATGCAATGACCAGATGATGATATGACTTTTTGCTGGCATGACTAAATGACATGGCCAGATGATGACATGACTTGTTGCTGGCATGACTAAATGACATGATCTGATGATGACATGATGTGTTGCTGGCATGACAAAATGACATGACCAGATGATGACTTGTTGCTGGCATGCCTAAATGACATGATCAGATGATGACATGACTTGTTGCTGGCATGACAAAATGACATGACCAGATGATGACATAACTTGTAGCTGGCATGACTAAATCAGATGAACAGATGATGACATTACTAAAAATCACACGACCAGATGATGACATGACGCGGTTGCTGATTACGACTAAATCACATGACCAGATGATGACATGACTTGTAGCTGTCATGACTAAATCACATGACAAGATGATGACATTACTTGTTGCTGGCATGACTAAATGACATGACTTGTTGCTGGCATGACAAAATGATGACATGAATAGTGATGACTTATATAATAATGGCCTGACTAGGTGATTGTAAAACTTGGACTGTGTTCTCGCGTTAGCCCAAACTAAGCGATAGATTTTTGCTAGGATATGGAACTAAGTACCTGCACTCTGAAGGAAGTTACATGCGGTGAGGGACAAACCACGCCACACTGTGATGTTGCTGGGTCCAGGGAAATGATATCTGTCGGAGAACTACTTGACAATCATCAAGATGAGCTCACCAAGAGTTACTGGAGCAAAGCCTACCAGGCTCCCATGTTTGACCATTGTGTAAGTTGCATGATTATGTAGGCTGTTCCTGTGTTGATAGTTCCTAGATGGGGTGGTATGGTTGTGTTGATAGTTGCTAGATTGGGTTGTGTGGTTGTGTTGATAGTTCCCAAATGGGGTTGTATGTTTGTGTTGATATTTGCTAGATGGGGTTGTATGGTTGTGTTGATATTTGCTAGATGGGGTTGTATGGTTGTGTTGATATTTGCTAGATGGGGTGGTATGGTTGTGATGATATCTGCTAGATGGGTTGGTATGGTTGTGTTGATAGTTCCTGGATGGGGTTGTATAGTCGTGTTGATATTTCCTAGATGGGGTTGTATGGTTGTGTTGATATTTGCTATATGGGGTTGTATGGTTGTGTTGATAGTTGCTAGATGGGGTTGTATGGTTGTGTTGATATTTGCTAGATGGGGTTGTATGGTTTTGTTGATAGTTGCTAGATGGGGTTGTATGGTTGTGTTGATATTTGCTAGATGGGGTTGTATGGTTGTGTTGATAGTTCCTAGATGGGGTTGTATGGTTGTGTTGATATTTGCTAGTTGGGGTTGTATGGTTTTGTTGATAGTTGCTATATGGGGTTGTATGGTTGTGTTGATAGTTCCTAGATGGGGTTGTATGGTTGTGTTGATAGTTGCTATACGGGGTTGTAAGGTTGTGTCTATAGTTGCTAGATGGGTCGTATGAGGTTAAAGCGATGGTTGCTAGATGGGCTCGTATGGTTGCGCTGATATTTGCTTATATGGGGCTGTATGGTTGTGCTGGATAGTCGCTTAGGGATGGGATTGTATGGATTGCAGTTTGATAGTGCCAGATCAGTGTTGGTATGGTTGTGCTGATGAAGCTGCTATACAGGGCCGTAGTCAGCCAGGTCCATAGTTGCTAGATCGATGGTCATCGCATGGTTGTGTTGATAGTTGCCAGATGGGCTGTATTCAGGTTGTGTTGATAATATTTGCTATATGATAGTCTGTATGGCCGTATTGCTGGATAGACGCTAGAATGGGATATCATATGTTTATGTTGATATTTGGCAGATTGGGGTTGTATGGTTGTGTTGATTGATTGCTGAGGCAGGGTTGTATACGTTTGTGTTGATAGTTGCTCAGATGACGGGATGTTGTATGGTTGTGTTGATAGTTGCCATGTGGGGTTTATATGGTTGTGTTGATATACTGCCAGATGGGAAGTTATATAAGTTTTGTTGATAGTTGCTAGATAGAGTTGTATACTTGTGTTGATATTTGCTAATTGGAAATTTATATGAGTTTTATTGATAGTTAAGTATATGGTATTGCTATGTTTGTATTGATATTTGCCAGATGAAATTTATATCAATTTATCACCAATTGTATCGTATATGAATTATGTTAGATTACGAAATAAAATTGTATAATTGTATTGATATTTAAACAGATGGGATGTATGTTTGTATTGATAAAGTTGCCTATAGATGTGCTAATTACTATGGTTTTATTGATATGTTCATAGACGGGTTGTATAGTTGTGTCGATAGTTGCTAATGATTGTATAGATTGTGTTGATAGTTTCTAGATGGGTATGGGTAAGTTAATGAATTTAATAAATTGTATAGTAAATGCTAGATGGGGTTGTATGGTTGTGTTGATAATATCCGCTAGACGGGTCATATTGTATTGATAGTCCCAAACGGGGGATCAGATATAGTCATCTGATATTCCAGATGGGTGCTCGTATATGTGGATGATATTCTATAGAAAGGTTATGTAATTTACGTTGATATCTGCCATACGGGTCATATGTATTGCGTTGATATTGCTAGACGTAGATTTATATAGTTGAATTGATATTACTAGATGGATTGTATGGTCTTTGTTGATAATTTACTTATACGGGATTTGTATGGTTTGTTGATAGTTTATAGACGGGGTTGTATGGTCGTTGATATTCGATGTAATTGTTGCTGATTGGTCATTATGTATTGTATGGTCTTGTTGATATTTGCTTTAGATGGGGTCATTCGACGGTGTGTATGGTTGTGTTGATATTCGTATTGTATCAGGTTGATATCTTCATTATACGGCCGTGCATGCCTGGTTGCTAGATGGGGTTTGTATGCAATATTGTGTTGATAGTTGCTAGATGGGGTTGTAATGGTTGTGTTGATATTTGCTATATGGGATTTGTATGGTCAGTGTTGATAGCCGCATAGACGGATTGTATGTCTTTGTGTTGATATTTGCCAGTCGGGTTTGTATGGTTGTGTTGATAGTTGCCAGATGGGGTTTGTATGGTTGTGTTGATAGTCGCTAAGACGGGGGATTGGTATGGTTTTCCGATATTTCAGGCCAGATGGGGTTATGTATGGTGTGTTGATAGTCAGTTTGATGGTTGTTTATACGGTTTGTGTTGATAGTCCTGGATGGGGTTGTATAGTTGTGTTGATTATTCCTAGACGGTGTTGTATGGTTGTTGTTTGATCTTTGCCATATGGGGATTGTATGGTTGTGTTGATAGTTGCCAGACGGGGTTGTATGGTCGTGTTGATATTTGCCATATGGGCCGTATATGGTTGTGTTGATAGTTGCTAGAATGGGCCGGTATGGTTTTGTTGATATTCCGCCAGACGGGCTGCATGGTTGTGTTGATAGCCGCTTCGATGCGGCTGTATGTATCAGTTGATATCGCCAGATGGGGTTGTATGGTTTGTGTTGATATTTACTCTATAAAGGGTCGTACAGTTGTGTCCTATAGTCATGCCAGATAAGGGATCGATATTGTGTTGATAGTCGCTGTGACTGGAATAAAGTTTATGGCTGTGTCTGATATTGGTATATGGGGTTGTATGGTTGTGTTGATAGTCGCTAGGGACGGGGTTGTATGGATTTGTGTTGATAGCCGCCAGACGGGGTTGTACGGTTGTGTTGATAGTTGCCATAACGGGTTGTATGGTTGTGTTGACATTTGCCAGACGGGGTTGTATTTGGTTGCGTTGATAGTTGCCAGACGGGGTTGGTATGGTTTTCATTGAGTCATTACCATACGTGTGCTGTGTTTAATGTTGATATTTGCCAGACGGGGCTGTATAGTTGTCTTATAGCCGCTAGATGGGGCCGTAATATGGTTGCAGTTGATTATTTGCCAGGGGCTGTATGTTTGTGCCGATATTTGCCAGGATGAGGCTTTGTATGGTTGTGTTGATATTTCTAGACGGGGTTGTATGGTTGTGTTGATAGTTGCTAGATGAGGTTGTATGTTTGTGTTGATAGTTGCTAGATGGGGTTGTATGGTTGTGTTTCGATATTTACTAAAATAGGGTTGTATGGTTGTGTTGATAGTTCCTAGATGGGGTTGTATGTTTGTGTTGATATTTGCTAGTTGGGGTTGTATGGTTTTGTTGATAGTTGCTAGATGGGGTTGTATGGTTGTGTTGATATTTGCTAGATGGGGTTTTATGGTTGTGTTGATAGTTCTTTGATGGGGTTGTATGGTTGTGTTGATATTTGCTAGTTGGGGTTGTATGGTTTTGTTGATAGTTGCTATATGGGGTTGTATGGTTGTGTTGATATTTGCTAGATGGGGTTGTATGGTTTTGTTGATAGTTGCTATATGGGGTTGTATGGTTTTGTTGATATTTGCCAGATGGGGTTGTATGGTTGTGTTGATAGTTGCTTGATGGGATTGTATGTTTGTGTTGATATTTGCTAGTTGGGGTTGTATGGTTGTGTTGATAGTTGCTAGATGGGGTTGTATGGTTGTGTTGATAGTTGCTAGATGGGGTTGTATGGTTTTGTTGATATTTGCCAGATGGGGTTGTATGGTTGTGTTGATAGTTGCTTGATGGTGTTGTATGGTTGTGTTGATAGTTCCTGGATGGGGTTGTATAGTTGTGTTGATATTTCCTAGATGGTGTTGTATGGTTGTGTTGATATTTGCTAGATGGGGTTGTATGGTTGTGTTGATAGTTGCTAGATGGGGTTGTATGGTTGTGTTGATAGTTGCTAGATGGGGTTGTATGGTTTTGTTGATATTTGCCAGATGGGGTTGTATGGTTGTGTTGATAGTTGCTTGATGGTGTTGTATTGTTGTGTTGATATTTGCTAGATGGGGTTGTATGGTTGTGTTGATATTTGCTATATGAGGTTGTAAGGTTGTGTCTATAGTTGCTAGATGGGGTCGTATGGTTGTGTTGATAGTTGCTAGTTGGGGTTGTATGGTTGTGTTGATATTTGGTATATGGGGTTGTATGGTTGTGTTGATAGTTGCTAGATGGGGTTGTATGGTTGTGTTGATAGTTGCTAGATGGGGTTGTATGGTTGTGTTGATAGTTGCTATACGGGGTTGTATGGTTGTGTTGATATTTGCTAGATGGGGTTGTATGGTTGTCTTGATAGTTGCTAGATGGTGTTGTATGGTTGTGTTGATATTTGCTAGATGGGGTTGTATGTTTGTGTTGATATTTGCTAGATGAGGTTGTATGGTTGTGTTGATATTTTCTAGATGGGGTTGTATGGTTGTGTTGATAGTTGCTAGATGAGGTTGTATGTTTGTGTTGATAGTTGCTAGATGGGGTTTTATGGTTGTGTTGATATTTGCTAGATAGGGTTGTATGGTTGTGTTGATAGTTCCTAGATGGGGTTGTATGTTTGTGTTGATATTTGCTAGTTGGGGTTGTATGGTTTTGTTGATAGTTGCTAGATGGGGTTGTATGGTTGTGTTGATATTTGCTAGATGGGGTTTTATGGTTGTGTTGATAGTTCCTAGATGGGGTTGTATGGTTGTGTTGATATTTGCTAGTTGGGGTTGTATGGTTTTGTTGATAGTTGCTATATGGGGTTGTATGGTTGTGTTGATAGTTGCTAGATGGGGTTGTATGGTTGTGTTGATAGTTGCTAGATGGGATTGTATGTTTGTGTTGATATTTGCTAGTTGGGTTTGTATGGTTGTGTTGATAGTTGCTAGATGGGGTTGTATGGTTGTGTTGATAGTTGCTAGATGGGGTTGTATGGTTGTGTTGATAGTTGCTATATGGGGTTGTATGGTTGTCTTGATATTTGCTAGATGGGGTTGTATGGTTGTGTTGATAGTTGCTAGATGGGGTTGTATGGTTTTGTTGATAGTTGCTATATGGTGTTGTATGTTTGTGTTGATATTTGCTAGATGGGGTTGTATGGTTGTCTTGATAGTTGCTAGATGGGGTTGTATGGTTGTGTTGATATTTGCTAGATGGGGTTGTATGTTTGTGTTGATATTTGCTAGATGAGGTTGTATGGTTGTGTTGATATTTTCTAGATGGGGTTGTATGGTTGTGTTGATAGTTGCTAGATGAGGTTGTATGGTTGTGTTGATAGTTGCTAGATGGGGTTGTATGGTTGTGTTGATAGTTGCTAGATAGGGTTGTATGGTTGTGTTGATAGTTCCTAGATGAGGTTGTATGTTTGTGTTGATATTTGCTAGATGGGGTTGTATGGTTGTGTTGATGTTTGCTAGATGGGGTTTTGTGTTTTTGTTGATAGTTCCTAGATAGGAGATGTATCATGTTTCCAGAATGTGTTTTGTATGAGTGAGTGAGTGAGTTAAGTTTTACGCCACATTCGGCAATATTCCAGCTATATGGCGGCGGTCTGTAAATAATCGAGTGAGGGCCTGATAATCCAGTGATACAACAACATGAGCATTGATCTGCGTAATTGGGAACCTGTGACATGTGTCAACCAAGTCAGCGAGCCTGACCACCCGATCCCGTTAGTCGCCTCTTACAACAAGCATGGGTTACTGAAGGCCAATATTCTAACCCGGACCTTCACTGGTTGTTTTGTATGAAGTGATATATCATGTCTGTTACTGCGGTTCTGTTCCAGATTTCCAACCTTTCCCAGTGTCACCAGATCTGGTATGAGAACGTCCACAGTCTAAGGCTCAAGTACCAGTATGTCCATGATTTTGGCCTCAAAGGTAAACAAACAATTCAAATGCAGATACGCCTGTAGACTTACACCTGTATAGATACACCTGTAGACTTACACCTGTATAGATACACCTGTTGACTTACACTTGTATAGATACACCTGTAGACTTACACCTGTAGTCTTATGCCTGTATAGATACACCTGTAGACTTACACTTGTATAGATACACCTGTAGACTTACACCTGAAGTCTTATGCCTGTATAGATACACCTGTAGACTTACGCCTGTAGTCTTACGCCTGTATTGATACACCTGTAGTCTTACGCCTGTATAGATACACCTGTAGTCTTATACCTGTATAGATACACCAGTAGACTTACACCTGTATAGATACACCTGTAGACTTACACTTGTATAGATACACCTGTAGACTTACACCTGTATAGATACACCTATTGATTTACACTTGTATAGATACACCTGTAGACTTACACCTGTATAGATACACCTGTAGTCTTACACCTGTATAGATACACCTGTAGACTTACACCTGTATAGATACACCTGTTGACTTACACCTGTATAGATACACCTGTAGACTTACATCTGTATAGATACACCTGTAGTCTTAGGCCTGTATAGATACACCTGTAGTCTTATACCTGTATAGATACACCTGTAGAGATACACCTGTAGTCTTACACCTGCATAGATACACCTGTAGCCTTATGCTTGTATAGATACACCTGTAGTCTTATGCCTGTATAGATACACCTGTAGTCTTATGCCTGTATAGATACACCTGTAGTCTTACACCTGTATAGATACACCTGTAGTCTTACACCTGCATAGATACACCTGTAGTCTTATGCCTGTATAGATACACCTGTAGTCTTACACCTGTATAGATACACCTGTAGTCTTACACCTGCATAGATACACCTGTAGTCTTATGCCTGTGTAGATACACCTGTAGTCTTACACCTGCATAGATACACCTGTAGTCTTATGCCTGTATAGATACACCTGTAGTCTTACACCTGTATAGATACACCTGTAGTCTTATGCTTGTATAGATACACCTGTAGTCTTATGCCTGTATAGATATGCCTGTAGTCTTATGCCTGTATAGATATGCCTGTAGTCTTATGCCTGTATAGATATGCCTGTAGTCTTACGCCTGTATAGATACACCTGTAGTCTTATACCTGTATAAATACACCTGTAGACTTACGCCTGTATAGATACACCTGTAGACTTACATCTGTAGAGATACACCTGTAGTCTTACACCTGTATAGATACACCTGTATCCTTATGCTTGTATAGATACACCTGTAGACTTACATCTGTATAGATACACCTGTAGTCTTACACCTGTATAGATACACCTGTAGTCTTACACCTGGATAGATACACCAGAGACTTACACCTGTAGTCTTATACCTGTATAGATACACCTATAGATACACCTGTAGTCTTACACCTGTATTGATACACCTGTAGTCTTATACCTGTCTAGATATGCCTGTAGACTTACACCTGTAGTCTTACACCTGGATAGATACACCAGTAGACTTACACCTGTAGTCTTATACCTGTATAGATACACCTGTAGACTTACACCTGTAGTGTTATACCTGTATAGATACACCTGTAGACTTACACTTGTAGTGTTATACCTGTATAGATACACCTGTAGACTTACACCTGTAGTGTTATACCTGTATAGATACACCTGTAGACTTACACCTGTATAGATAAACCTGTACGTACATACATACATACATACATACATACATACATACATACATACATACATACATACATACATACATACATACATACATACATACATACATACATACATACATACATACATACATACATACATACATACATACATACATACATACATACATACATACATAAGATGGTATTGATATCACAAATCTGGTTGTGTTCTGAGGTGAGATGGAAGATTGTTCCAGAGATGAGGGCCAGTCGTCTCGAGTGACTTGTCACCATATGTTTTTGTCCTAGTCACAGGAATTGTCAAAACACACCGGCCATTTGATCGGAGGGAACGTACAGGAGTATAACGATGGAACAGATCACAGAGGTACTGAGGAGCTAGACCATGTATACTTTTGAAAACAAGGAGTAAAGTTTTATATTTTATGCGGTAGTGGACGGGAAGCCAATGAAGTTAGTGAAGAACGGGAGTAATGTGGTCTGATTTCTCTGACTGAGAGATCACTCTGGCTGCAGTATTCTGCACCTTCTGAAGCTTGTGTATAAGATGATTTGGGAGGCCCACAAGAAGCGCATCACGGTGGTCAAGACGAGATGTTACATATGCCTGAACAAGAGATGCTGTAGTCTTGACGTCCAGGTATCGTCGAATCATGCCGATGTTGCGAATGTGGTAGTACGCCCTTCTACAGATGTTATTGATGTGTGGCTCCATGGACAGTGAAGAATCAAAAATAACTCCCAAGTGTCGCACCTCATGGTTTGGCTGAATCTCACACTGACCGATGCTGAATTTAGGAAGAGAGATACTGGGTTGGAGACGCTTAGGGTGGAAGACTATGAGTTCAGTTTTATCATCATTCAGTTTGAGGTAGTGTGACGACATCAAGTTTTTGATGCAGCTGACACACTCTTCAATGAAAGTAAGGGTTTGACTGATATGTAAATTTGAGTGTCGTCAGCATATAAATGCAGTCCAAGGTTGAAGGATATGATGATATCACCTAGAGGAGAAGTATAAATAGTGAAAAGTAGAGGTCCAAGAACCGATCCCTGGGGCACGCCATAAGCAAGATTCTTAGCACTGGAGATGTGACCATCAATGATCACCGATTGATGTCTGTCTGCTATGTATGACTCAAACCACTGAAGAGCAGTTCCTCTAATACCCATCCTGGTCTCAAGTGTATGCATCAGAATAGTATGGTCGATAGTATCGAAGGCACTACTCAAATCAAGTAGAACCGATACTGCAGCACCATCTTTGTCTACGGCTTTCAGGATGTCACTGTGCACTTTAACTAGTGCAGTTTCCATGGAGTGGAAATTCTGGTATGCTGATTGCATGACTTCGAAACACCCGTTTAAGGTCATGTGTTCCTTGAGTCTTGTTGTGACCACACGCTCAATCAATTTTGAGGTGAATGGTAAATTTGTGACTGGACGATAATTTTTAAGAGTTTTTGATCTAAATTTTTCTTCTTCAGGAGTGGAGTTACAACTCCATTTTTCAATGTTTCCGGCATCATACCTTCCTGAAAAGATTTATTGACAACAGAGGTCAATATAGGGGCAAAGGTATCCAGAGAGTTCTTAAGAAGTCATGTAGGAATAGGGTCAAGATTACATGACTTTGTCGGTGACTTAGAAACAAGTTTCACAATCTCTGCTTCTGTTGCTGGTCGGAAATGGGATAGGCATGGAAATGCAGCTATTGGTGTGGGCTCACTGTGTGGAAGGTCATCATGTGATAGTGAGTCTCTGATTGTGGAAATCTTCTGGGAAAAGAAGTCTGAGAACTTGTCAACTAATTGATCAACGGGATGTATGAGAAGGAAGAGACAGGGAATTATCCTTAAAGAACAAATAAACTTTGTTTTTTTGTACTCTTTTAATTATTACATATGAAAGATGTGTGGTTAGTCTTATGCGGAACACCAAATTCATTCTTAAAAAACTTGTGGTTAATTAATACCGAGCGATTAAAAGTTGCCAAAAAGTCGCCTGCTTCCCTCCCGCCCGCCAACGAAACCACAGACAGGTTACGTATCTCTGTCGCCAGAGCACTGCAGTGACGTCATATGAGGAACGATTTTCAGTTAGTTGTATATTAAGTGTGTAGCACGCTCGTCATTTTGATGATTTCTCGACATCAACGAAGACATGCCGAATCGTTGAGTTGTCGTCAATTGCTCCTAGTGGTCGGGCGATGGTGTCACCATGCACAGATTTCCACAGGACCCCGCAGTTCGTGCTAAATGGGTTATGTTTGTGAGTGCAAAGCGAGCGTTGTGGAAGCCTGAAACGATATCTTACTTGTATTCAGATCGCTTCACGGAAGTTAAAGAATCAAAACTTCTTACTAGTTGTAGTAACATATGTATATGATTGGTGACCATAAAGATTTTCCATGACACAACGTGTAACATAACGATTTCTTCCTCGGAAGCGAGGTTGTGATCGAAGTAACAATAATACTGTATTATATTGACACCCACCTCGCTTCCACGAGAGAAATTGTTGTGTTATAAGCTATGTCATGCAAAATCCTATTGGCTATCAATCAAATACATATTTTAATACCAGTAGAAAGGAGTTTTGATTTTGTAACTCGGTGAAAACAAACCTAAATAGCATTTATCCTCAGACTGGCGGATGAAAATCGTAAAGTGACGGGCTAAAGTCTGTTAGAATTAATGAGATTATGGTTTGTTTTCATCAAATTAGAAAATCAAAACTACTTTCTACTCGTAGTTAAATATGTATTTGAATCATGACCAAAAGGATTTTGCATGACACAACTTATAACATAACAATTTCTTCCACGGAAGCCGGAGGTGGGGGTCGAAGTGACAATACTGCGCTGATAAATTTCTTGCTACATTCACGTGGTTAACGTCCACTCACCAGTATGTAGATACTAGTCAATGTACGTCTTTATATTTGGTCTTTTAATCCTAATTAGTTTAAAATCATACTTGTATGCATTTTGAAACTAAATAAAAAGCATACGATCTGCTGATACTTATAGTGAATTTATAACTGGACTGTAATATCTAGACATTTTATAGTTTGCCAATGTGAATCATAATTCGCACACACGCCCTAGTGTATGTTGTCTGTCTCATTACACTTCACGGCGAAAACAATGATTCTGTTGAATGCTACGACAAATGAAAAACAACAAAATGCAAATATTAAAATTAAAACAGATTAAAGTGATAGGAACAATGTCAGGCTTGTTCGAGGAATGTATCCCTCAATATCCACAAAAACGAGTGAGATGACATTCATCTGCATCTGTTCCAAGTGATGTGTCATTTAACAGTCTAATATACGAAAAAGTGATATATCGTTTCAGGTATTTCACATTGGTGTATAGTCCCGATGGTCACCCAATTGCAAGATAGCACACCTGGCAACTAATTGCTTGATGTCCGCCATTCTTTAAAAAAAAGTAATTTAGTTAGCCAATAATGAGCATTCATCTGCAGCTGTTCCAAGTGATGTGTCATTTAACAGTCTAATATACGAAAAAATGATATATCGTTTCAGGTATTTCACATTGGTGTATAGTCTCAATGGTCATCCAATTGCAAGATAGCACACCTGGCATCTAATTGCTTGATGTCCGCAATTCTTTAAAAAAAAGTAATTTAGTTAGCCAATAATGAGCATTCAATCAATGTATTGGCAGTTAATCCTTTGAAAGAAGGAGGTTGTTTTTACGCAGACACAGACACGACAGAGTGTATTCAGTATAGATTAGTAAATCTACATACATAAACACTACCTTTTGACAAATCCGCTGTGTAAGATAAAAGTAATTAATCAATCAGCGTGTTATCAGTTAATCCTTTGATCAATGTTTATAATGTTGAGTATTTACTCCAGACACAAGAAATGCCAAATGGGAACCTTTGTCGGGTAATCTAAGTGTGTTACCACTAATTATACCTGTAAATTCATTAACTGACCATCAAGTGAATGATGACAAATAACATGTGTAGGTATATACCACCTAACACGGGTTTCAACAAGGGAGTATTAATTGCTGTATTGCATGCAATTGTAATTGCATGTGAAAACTTATGGGCCGACACTGTTTTGAGAATACGAACGGATTCATTGTTGCATAAGAAATACATATAAGCATTTGCTGTGTGCTAAAGCTGTATGTACCTATTTACCTAAGTAAATTTTCAGATTCTTCTAGCAATGGCTAAGTAGGGTTGTTTAAGTTACGGATTCAAAAAAATCGAATGTCAAGTTTTAATATCATACGTAATAGACGTCATATTTTTACATGACATGATTAAATATCGAGGTAACAAAACCCACAGAAATTGGATCAATTTGGATCAGTCATTATACCATCTAGGCATTAGAAATCCTGAAAAAGCCCACACTGTTTTGATACTTTATTACAATCAGACAAGAACTACCGGGGATATTTTCAAGTAAGTGCATCTGATGGGCATCCACCCTTCTTAATGTCGCACTGTTTAGGTTGATGAAGTTAATCGTAACCGCTATCACTAACGTCTGGTTCGAACAAATAAGGACTAGCGACACCAAGCCATTTTGACAGAATCGTCTATGAAAACAAGTTGTAACTCGGAAACTCGGCAAGGCAGGAGACAAAATTAAATGACAGTAGATTGTGAGAACATATAGCTTTCATTTTTCACATCAGTTGTCACAATTTCAGGTTTATACAAACCTGTAAACAAGATAATTTACCCCCTGAAATGTACATGAATTCTGCATCGGCCCTCATATCTATTCCTCATATGACGTCACAGAGATGCGCCGCTCTGATTGGTTGAAATTTTCGTTCGTGGGTGAGAATTCTGCACTGTTGTCAAAAAGGTCGATTTAAATTAATTAAAGATCGAAATGAGTAGTGTTTATGATGGGGTTTCATTTATGACGATGCCAATTAGTGATTTATGTATTTGTACCTCCCTACAGTATATGTGATCTTAAAACAGAAGCCTGTTAGCTATCCTGAACACGTCCTTCTGTCCATCCACATCCTGCAGTGCAGCTTTGTAATAGCTTGACTTGACTGTCTCCATAAGAGAGTCAACATGATGTCTCTGGTTGTCATGCATCTGCTTATGAATGGCTAACTTGGTGTGTCTAAACTGTTTCTCGAGTTTACGCCTCAGGCGTTTAGCCGATCAAATTTCGTCATTATACCAGGGTGATTCTGGATGAAGAGTTACAGTACAGGACTTCAATGGAGCATGATGGTCAGCAAGTTTCCTGAGCTGAGTGTCATACAGAGTAACATATTCACTGGCGGAGAGATCTGAAGAGCTAGAAATAGCTGTTGTCATATCTAGCTGAAACTCTTGAAGATCAATGTCCTTCCACTTGCGAAATGAGATTTTCTTTCTGGTCTGTCTTTCAACTGAGATGTTGACTTACACCTGTGTAAAGATACACCTGAAGAATTAAGCCTGTACAGATACCCCCGTAGTAAGATACACCTGTAGTCTTCAGTCTGTTGAGATACACCTGTAGTCTTCAGTCTGCTGAGATACACCTGTAGTCTTCAGTCTGTTGAGATACACCTGTAGTCTTCAGTCTGTTGAGATACACCTGTAGTCTTCAGTCTGTTGAGATACACCTGTAGTCTTCAGTCTGTTGAGATACACCTGTAGTCTTCAGTCTGTTGTTGAGATACACCTGTAGTCTTCAGATACACCTGTAGTCTTCAGTCTGTTCAGATACACCTGTAGTCTTCAGTCTGTTGAGATACACCTGTAGTCTTCTGTTGAGATACACCTGTAGTCTTCAGTCTGTCTGTTGAGAGATACACCTCTGTTGAGTCTTCTTCAGTCTGTTGAGATACTGTAGTGTCTGTTCAGATACACCTGTAGTCTCTCAGTCTGTTGAGATACACCTCTGTAGTCTTAGTCTTCAGTCTGTTGAGATACACCTGTAGTCTTCAGTCTGTTGAGATACACCTGTAGTCTTCAGTCTGTTCAGATACACCTGTAGTCTTCAGTCTGTTGAGATACACCTGTAGTCTTCAGTCTGTTGAGATACACCTGTAGTCTTCAGTTTGATGAGATACACCTGTAGTCTTCAGTCTGTTCAGATACACCTGTAGTCTTCAGTCTGTTGAGATACACCTGTAGTCTTCAGTCTGTTGAGATACACCTGTAGTCTTGTTGAGATACACCTGTAGTCTTCTTGAGTCTGTTGAGATACACCTGTAGTCTTCAGTCTGTTGAGATACACCTGTAGTCTTCAGTCTGTTGAGATACACCTGTAGTCTTCAGTCTGTTGAGATACACCTGTAGTCTTCAGTCTGTTCAGATACACCTGTAGTCTTCAGTTTGATGAGATACACCTGTAGTCTTCAGTCTGTTGAGATACACCTGTAGTCTTCAGCCTGTTGAGATACACCTGTAGTCTTCAGTCTGTTGAGATGCACCTGTAGTCTTCAGTCTGTTGAGATACACCTGTAGTCTTCAGTCTGTTGAGATACACCTGTAGTCTTCAGTCTGTTCAGATACACCTGTAGTCTTCAGTCTGTTGAGATACACCTGTAGTCTTCAGTCTGTTGAGATACACCTGTAGTCTTCAGTCTGTTCAGATACACCTGTAGTCTTCAGTCTGTTGAGATACACCTGTAGTCTTCAGTCTGTTGAGATACACCTGTAGTCTTCAGTCTGTTGAGATACACCTGTAGTCTTCAGTCTGTTCAGATACATGTCATGTCCTTCTGCTGCTTACATACACCTGCAGTGGTCAACCAACTCTTTCAGGTATTGCCATTTACTTTGCTGAGGATCTGTCAAAGTCCCATACCCCGGCCAACGTGGGATTTACGGGGGGCATGTGGAACTGGGTGCTGCATGGAATCATACAGACAACAGTGCAACAACCTCCCCCAGTGAAGTATCATCCTGGTAAGTGAACCTTTATCATAACACCATGCTTGTAAGTGTACCTTTATCATCACACCATAGTGCTAAGTGTACCTTTATCATAACACCATGCTGGTAAGTGTACCTTTATCATAACACCATGCTGGTAAGTGTACCTTTATCATAACACCATGCTGGTAAGTGTACCTTTATCATAACACCATGCTCCACAGACACCAATGTAACAACCTCCCCAGTGAAGCATCATCCTGGTAAGTGTACCTTTATCATAACACCATGCTGGTAAGTGTACCTTTATCATCACACCATGATGGTAAGTGTACTTTTATCATAACACCATGCTACTAAGTGTACCTTTATCATAACACCATGCTGCTAAGTGTACCTTTATCATAACACCATGCTGGTAAGTGTACCTTTATCATAACACCATGCTGCTAAGTGTACCTTTATCATCACACCATGCTGGTAAGTGTACCTTTATCATAACATCATGCTGGTAAGTGTACCTTTATCATAACACCATGCTGCTAAGTGTACCTTTATCATAACACCATGCTGGTAAGTGTACCTTTATCATAACACCATGCTGGTAAGTGTACCTTTATCATAACACCATGTTGCTAAGGGTACCTTTATCATCACACCATGCTGGTAAGTGTACCTTTATCATAACACCATGCTGGTAAGTGTACCTTTATCATAACACCATGCTGGTAAGTGTACCTTTATCATCACACCATGCTGGTAAGTGTACCTTTATCATAACACCATGCTGGTAAGTGTACCTTTATCATAACACCATGCTGCTAAGGGTACCTTTATCATCACACCATGCTGGTAAGTGTACCTTTATCATAGCACCATGCTGGTAAGTGTACCTTTATCATAACACCATGCTGCTAAGTGTACCTTTATCATCACACTATGCTGCTAAGTGTACCTTTATCATAACACCATGCTGGTAAGTGTACCTTTATCATAACACCATGCTGGTAAGTGTACCTTTATCATAACACCATGCTGGTAAGTGTACCTTTATCATAACACCATGCTGCTAAGTGTACTTTTATCATAACACTGGAATGTGTAGCATTCAGTAAAATACAATACTTTTAAGTGTATCTTCAGTTTAACACCACGTTGGTAAGTGTAACTTCAGTCTAACACCATGTTGCTAAGTGTAAATTCGGTTTAAACACCACGTAGGTAAGTGTAGCTTCAGTTTAACACCACGTAGGTAAGTGTAGCTTCAGTTTAACACCATGTTGGTAAGTGTAACTTCAGTTTAACACCATGTTGGTAAGTGTAACTTCGGTTAAACACCATGTTGGTACCCCCACCACATCCCTCACTGCCGACATATGTTCCAGATGTTGTCGCTGGTGTTGCTGTTGGCTGCCTGCTGTTGGGGTTGGTGCTTGGAGTGCTGTTCACGTGTCTGGGTCTGCGGAATCGGGTGAGGAAGACACCTGGTGCTCCGCTCAAGCGAGACCACCAGGTGGAGTACCACGATGAAGATGACGACCTCAACTTGTGATCATCTGCAGCTGTCGCCATTCACCAACAACAAACAAATAATGTTCGCTTAGGTTGGAGCACTGAGTCCCCCTGTACAAATGATTCAATGGTTAAACTGATTTCAAGACTTACTAATTTTTAGCAGGACTGGGCTTTGTGTACTTTTACTGTCACATTAACACAACATAGAATTTTCTGCATTTATTTTTTGGAAATCCCAAGGAAGGTACATCTGTTACATGATAAGGTTGATTTTGTCCTGGGAAATGATTGTTTGTTCCGAGGGATGTAATTTGTGACATTGATTCCAGTACTTAACATTTCACTGAACTTCGGTTCAGCAACTGTTGGAGACGGTTCCCACTGTGGAGATTACTTTGGCTTCAGTCAGAGCTGTTTTAACCTGTGGACTTGGTTTTTATGTTTGTGCACAAGTATTAATTTATTTTGCTCAGTTGAAAAAATGTCACAATTCTATGAAAGTAATAAGGAAGATCAGACAATTCTGCATTGAGTGCAGAGACAGTTGAGTGTAGTTATACAGTTGGGGTCGGGGTGTTGGGGGGAGAGAGTTATTATGGAATATCAACACATGCAGCTTGCATCTGTTTGCTAACAGGTCAATGTGAGCTGTGATGTTTATAACTCTGTTGTGTTGTCATGGTTACTGTTGCTATGGTAGTATATATTGCAGGAGTTGGGAGGAGTGTTGGGAATCAGAAACCAAATCCACTATCGACTATCGGAGGATTATTGATTATAATCGAAATATATACATGTTTAATGAAATCACCAATTTGAAGGGTTTTTCCCTAGTTTTTTTCTAATAAATGTTCCTTATAACTAATACTGTCATGCAATGAAATGCATGCATGCAAGAAAGACACTGGAATTGTAGTTAAACCATAAAAGTAGTTAAAATTTTACAATGTGCATAGCTTTACACTGTTGAGCGCATGTTTTTTCGTGAATATTTGTCAAATTTAATAGCTAGTTTACTTCATTCAAGTGTGTTAAACTAAAACAACAAAATTCCAATTAATCGAAACTATGTTTTTTTACAATTGATAATCATTTTTAATCCTTCTTTCGATCGATTTTCGATCATCGGAACACCACTAGTTGTGAGGGTGTGTTGCTTTGGTTACTGTCACTATGGCAGCTCTTGCTTGAAAGTGTGGAGTGAAGGGGCTGTATTGGTGTGTTGTCATGGTTACTGCTGCTGTTACACCCCTCCTGACCAGTTTGCCAAAGTTTGAACATCTCTGGTTGGCCTGTCCTGTTCACTGATATTCCAGTGTACATGGATCTCCATCACCATGACAACGATTGTAGCAAGGCAGACAATCCGTCTCCTTACAGGCACATACAGAGTTTCCTAGGCCTCCATTCCGCCCTGTACGGCAGCAGATTCAGTGTGAATCCACCCTTTCACCCTTGGAGATGGTTCAAGTAATCAGCACGTTCTCAATTGATTATTACAACAGAGGTTGTGATTTGAACATTCTAATCAGCACATTCTTATGGGAATATTACAACAGAGGTTGTGATTTAAACATTCTAATCAGCACATTCTTCGTTTAGTATGACAAAATAGTTTAAAGAACCACTAAACTTTGTTTTTTGTTACTCTTTTAACCATTACATATGAAAGATTTGTGGTTAGTCTTATGCGGAACACCAAATTTATTCTTTAAAAACTTAATTAATACCGAGCATTTAAAAGTTGCCAAAAAGTCGCCTGCCTCCCTCTCGCCCGCCAACGAAACCACAGACAGGTTACGTAACTCTGTCGCCAGAGCACTGCAGTGACGTCATATGAGGAACGATTTTCAGTTAGTTGTATAGAAAATGTGTAGCACGCTCATCATTTTGATGATTTCTCGACATCAACGACGACATGCCGTCAATCGCTGCTTTGTCGCCAGTTGCTCCTAGGGTCGGGCGATGGTGTCCCCATGCACAGATTTCCACAGGACCCCGCGAGTTCGTAAGCTAAATGGGTTATGTTTGTGAGTGCGGTTGAAAGCGCTTGTGGAAGCCTGAAACGATATCTTACTTGTGTTCAGATCGCTTCACGGCAGTTAAAGAATCAAAACTACTTACTAGTTGTAGTAAAATATGCATATGATTGATGACCATAAAGATTTTCTATGACACAACTTGTAACATAACGATTTCTTCCTCGGAAGTGAGGTTGTGATCGAAGTAACAATAATATTGTAAGTAGTATTATATTGACACCCACCTCGCTGCCACGAGAGAAATTGTTATGATATACGCTATGTCATGCAAAATCCTATTGGCCATCAATAAAATACATATTTTACTACCAGTAGAAAGTAGTTTTGATTTTGTAACTCGGTGAAAACAAACCTAAATACCATTTATCCTCAGACTGGCGGATGTTCCCGATAGGGCGCCACCATTTTTAAAACTAAAAAAATCTGTTAGAATTAATGAGATCATATGTAATGCCGGTTAATCCTTTGAAAGAAGGACGTTTTTACGCAGACACCGACACGACAGAGTGTATTCAGTATAGATTAGTAAATCTACATACATAAACACTACCTTTTGACAATTCCGCTGTGTAAGATAAAAGTAATTAATCAATCAGCGTGTTATCAGTCAATCCTTTGATCGATGTTTATAATGTTGAATATTTACTCCAGACACAAGAAATGCCAAATGGGAACCTTTGTCGGGTAATCTAAGTGTGTTACCACTAATTATACCTGTAAATTCATTAACTGACCATCAAGTGAATGATGACAAATAACATGTGTAGGTTTATACCACCTAACACGGGTTACAACGAGGGAGTATTAATTGCTGTATTGCATGTGAAAACTTATGGGCCCACACTGTTTTGAGATTACAAACAGATTTTTACATGACATGATTAAATATCGAGGTAAAACAACACAGAAATGGGATCAATTTGGATCAGTCATTATACAAATAGGGCCTAACGACACCAATCGATTTTGACAGAATCGTCTATGAAAACAATTTGTAACCTCGAAACTAGGCAAAGCAGGAGACAAAATTAAATGACAGTAGATTGTGAGAACATATAGCTTTCATTTTCCACAACAATTGTCACTATTTCAGGTTTATACAAGCCTGTAAACACGATAATTTACCCCCTAAAATGTAGATGAATTCTGCATCGGCTCTCAAAGCTATTCCTCATATGACGTCACAGAGGCGCGCCGCTCTGATTGGTTGAAATTTCGTTCGCGGGTGAGAATTGTGCACTGTTGTCAAAAAGGTCGATTTAAGTCAATTAAAGGTCGAAATGAGTAGTTTTAATGACGGGGTTTCATTTATAACGATGCCAGTTAGTGATTTATGTATTTGTACCCCCTAGGGTTTATGTGACCTTTAACCAGAGACCAAATACTGTTTTTATAGTCCCTTCTTCATTTAGGTCCACAAAAGAGGTTGTCATTTGAACATTTTGATCAGCACATTCATCATGTGAAACACATGTTGTGATGACCTAGTGGAAAACTATGTTGCCCATCAGAGTTGCCTCCCTGACGAGTGCCTGAAACCGATAATAGTGAGTTTGAATCCCTGATTCACCCTGATGATGTTTCTAGGTTTGTCAGAACCATGTGTTTGCTCACAATCTGATAATGGCTGATACCTGTAACAGTTTTCCTCGCTTTACTTACTTCATAAACATTCTGGGTTTGATAGTTGAATGCCCTGAGGAGCATCTTCCTGACAGATGATTACTTGGTGTATGTCAGGAAATAGTTTAGATGTACGTCCCATTACATGTGTTGGTAGTGAATATCTTTGAGATTTGTGTGTACAGTTGTATCAAATCTTCTATTTATGACATGTCTTGAATCTAGAGCTATGGAAGTATGCCTAGAGCTATGGAAGTATGCCTACAGCAGAGAAAAAGAAGTGTTTTGTATCTGAAAAGTTGCACATTTTACAAACAAAGCAACACAATGTTACAAATGCCAAAGGCCCTGTGTACAGTGTATGTATTTTAACATTAATGCCTTATGTTCTGTGGTGGTCTGCTGATCTCAGGAATCTGGTAACCAGGGAGACCGTGAGACATAGCTTTCTGAAAAAATGTGCACTGTTATATTTATGAAGCTTAGCTGGGATCATTGTAATCTGCAGTGTATTGATTGCCCTGATCTGGGGCATGGCAACAGGTGAAGAATATTTTGTGTAGCACTATTGTGTTGTGAACACAGGCTGACAATGTTGATGACTCCTGAATCGAGAGTTATCCCCCTTGTTACATTCCGTGACCTTGAGTGTTGTGTTGTAAACTGCGCAGTCTAAGTAGACTTAGGCTCAGTATAATTCGTTACACTGCTATACTGAGTCGAACAAAACCTTGTGGAAGGTTGTGTCAGGTAACCTTTGAGTGACCTATGACCGTCCAGTCAAACACGTGACGGCCGAACAGATTTAACCAATCAGACAACGGCTACTATTTAGGGTTTGGCGGGACTTACAAAATGGATGTTCTCTTCCCCGGTCTCCAACACTGATCTCATAACAAATGAAAACCTGCATAAAACATAGATATATGACCTGCAGAATATACGCTTTTGGGTTTCTGTTGACATGGCTATCATTAGCTAATATTTCCACAAGCTGACATCCTTGAAAACTGACAACACGCTATTCTCAGCGACTGTCTACTCACTCTTGTGGCGTGCTCCATGTGCATCACTCGGAAGCGATCGTACGGAAAATAGCATTCGGAATAGTTTGGGTACAAAACTTTTTCGAGGTAAAAGTTCAAAAGGTATGTGCGAAGGTTTTGTTAGACTCAGTATAGCAGTGTAACGAATAATACTGTGCTTAAGTTTACTTAGACTGGTAAACTGCATTGTTGTTGTTCAGTGTGATTGTGAAGATGTCCTCATCCTGCAACATTCCAATACATAGATGCATCATCATCATGTTCATCATCAACATTCCAGGACTTTGTATACCACCGTTGAATATTTAGCCTGCAGAGGTACACTATGGCAATACGGTTATTATTGATCTTATATTCATATATTTTTTTCTCATTCAATGAATGACTGATTCTGTTGGTTTGTAAAACTGCAAATATTTTATCAGTTGGATTGTTCAACGCTGCACCTGCCAACCTAGTGTAGAGATCTCCCTGTCTACCTGGTGTAGAGATCTCCCTGCCTACCTGGTGTAGAGATCTCCCTGTCTACCAGGTGTAGAAATCTCCCTCCCTGTCTACCAGGTGTAGAGATCTCCCTGGGTACCTGGTGTAGAGATCTCCCTGTCCTACCAGGTGTAGAGATCTCCCTGCCTACCTGGTGTAGAGATCTCCCTGGGTACCTGGTGTAGAGATCTCCCTGTCTACCAGGTGTAGAGATCTCCCTGCCTACCTGGTGTAGAGATCACCCTGTTTACCAGGTGTAGAGATCTCCCTGGGTACCTGGTGTAGAGATCTCCCTGTCTACCAGGTGTAGAGATCTCCCTGTCTACCAGGTGTAGAGATCTCCCTGTCTACCTGGTGTAGAGGTCTCCCTCCCAACCTGGTGTAGAGATCTCCCTGTCTACCAGGTGTAGAGATCCCCCTGTCTACCAGGTGTAGAGATCTCCCTGTCTACCTGGTGTAGAGGTCTCCCTCCCAACCTGGTGTAGAGATCTCCCTGGGTACCTGGTGTAGAGATCTCCCTGTCTACCAGGTGTAGAGATCTCCCTGTCTACCAGGTGTAGAGATCTCCCTGGGTACCTGGTGTAGAGATCTCCCTGTGTACCTGGTGTAGAGATCTCCCTGGTGTAGAGATCTCCCTCCCAACCTGGTGTAGAGATCTCCCTGGGTACCAGGTGTAGAGGTCTCCCTGTCTACCAGGTGTAGAGATCTCCCTGTGTACCTGGTGTAGAGATCTCCCTGGTGTAGAGATCTCCCTGTCTACCTGGTGTAGAGATCTCCCTGTCTACCTGGTGTAGAGTACTTACACCACCTACCTGATCTAGAGCTCTACCCTCCTGCCTGATCTGGAACTCCCTTTGCCTTCCTTGCTCTGTGGGGATAGTTTAGTTGTGTCAATTGTCTTATGTATCTGTCCATCATGTATGAATCATTGACTCTATGAGCTTGTCATTTATCAGCTGTATACCCGGGACTACAAAAGGGGCAAAGTAATAAACAGCTATGTTCATTTGGCAATGGTGAATAACTCGATATTTTGTGTATCCTTATTGTCAGAATACTGCTTGTGTCAAAAATGTCATGTAAGGTAGATTTACAGTATTTGCGGGAGTTTTGCTTGGATGACAGACTGGTACTACTTACATAGTACATCAAGTCCCACTGCAGGAGCAGTGGCGAGGGTGCTGGGAGAACGTTGTGTGGCTCGTTGATGTTGCTGTGTGACGTGTTGTATGTTGTGTACAGACAGCAGATGTTTGGGTAGAACCTACACTGAAATACTGTTTATGGGGATGGTAATGTTCTCCGGACAATGACACAGACAAGTGTATATATTTAGTGAATCTTCTGAAGTGTGTATCAGTGTAACTAACAATAAACAACCAACATACTTCTTTCCTAACAATAACCAACAGGAAGGTAGAACTTCTCGCTTCAGACAGATCCAGACTAACAATGTTTCACTTGAACACATGCAGTAAACACACACACACACACACACACACACACACACACACACAACATACACTATAAATGGCTCTATGACTGCTTAGCTTGACTTGCAATAATACTGAAAATCTTTTGAAACGGTCATGTTTTTGCAGTTCATGTTTTCATCTTGTAGTGTTCCCATCTGCAAGTCAGCTGAAGCTTGCTCTGTGTTGCATAGCAACCAGTTTACTCAACTTGGCAGAACAAAACAAATTATATTAATTATTTTTCAAAACATGTAGAGGAAACTGTTCATTTTTCATATTCCACCAGTAACTTAGTACTGTTGCAAACAAAAATGCATGTGTCATCCATTTTTGTATGCTGAGTGCGATATACTTGTTTGTCCGACAAGTCATCAGATTATGTTATATATTTAACACAGATTCTCTTAATGTACTCTGAAAGCACTGTTTGTAGGCAGCCTGAAAATAGTCATCACAAACTGTGTTTAATCACTTGTGCGAAGGTTTTCATACTTTCAGATAATACAGTTCATGCTGACTACCTGATACATGACCATGTGTCTGTGCATTTGTCATGCAAAACCTTTGTTTGCTTTGTAGTTTTAAGATTCTCACAAACCCTTGTACATGCCATGCTTTGTAGGAAACAGTGAAACCTTGCTTCCTTGTCACCCCGGGAAACCGACGGTTTTATGGCGTTATTCTTCTGTGTAAGCTGAGTAGCAATCTGTAATGTGAGGTCAGCAAGTTAAAGTGTTAGGTGGGGATTGGGTTTGCATGGTCTCACTGTGAGAGAGTTTAAATCTTCATCACTGTTTTTGCTGCATCCAATCAATTTTTCGTTTTAGGTTATAATCCCTTCAAAAGATGAATAATTTTGTTTATATTTTATGATCATACAGGTAATATTTTTGGTTTGTGAATAGCAGATATATATTTGTTAAACATGTAATTATAAAGATGGCAACAAGAGTGATAAGTGATGTTTGAATTACCACTCTTTACAGATTCATTTGTGCTGTTTGCCTTTATGCAATTCACTGGTAATAAACAATGGATTTTTACATGTTTCATTGTTGTTGTTTAGTTTAAGAAATAAGACACACACAAAAAAAACCCCAACAAAACAAACCCTACTGACACTTTCCAGATTTACAGTATACAATATGCACAGCATCTCCATTGGAGGATAGGCATCACAAGCATGTGAAACATTCTCCTGTTTTTCACGGAACGGTCTTCTTGAATGGCCATATCAGTGGTGGACAACATCCACCGTCCTGGGGACACGCACAGGAATTCCCTGGCAGCAATGACTACAAAGGCATTATTTCTGATCACTTTAATCTTGACCTCAGCATGTTTGTATATACCAAGGATACCAGAAAGAACATCTGAACAGTGAAACTATCAATTTGATCTGGAAATAAACAAACATTGACAGCTATGAACATTATACAGCATTCTGTTCACTAAAATATCTGACATATCTATATCATCACCTCTCAACCAGCTGATCAATCACGACAGCTTCACCTACAACTTCGCGAATCCATCCCATCAGGTTGATCCTGTCGGACATTTTGTTGTACTGTACGTGAGTAAATATATAGTTGAGTGTGTTCCTGAGATCGTTCTTAACAGACCACAGCTCTATTCATGCTGACATTATATCTATAGGTTGACACCTAACTACACAAGATGTTTCTGAAGAAGCATACTTGAGCTAATGTCTTCCCTCTCCTATGTTTTTCTCGCAAGACATCTTTTTGTTGTAAGGTTGTTGGTGGAAACAGTGTTTGAAACACCTGTCTGCTAAACAGTCACAGACGACACACTTGCCAATGGACAGTCAGTTTTAAAAAGTTGCCCGTCCGATGGTCAGGCTATAATTGTATTCCCTAAATTACCTAAGCATTCTACTTTTAATTAAATGTACAGTTTGTATTCACAGCTAAATTAACTGTAAATGTCAGACATTGATATTAAGTCTCTGTCTTCAATTTCTAATGGCCAAACACTTGGAAACAGGGCTACAGATAAGGGGCATACGGGCGTAATGTATGCCTCAAAATCAATTAAGTATGATATAATATAAGATTTCAAGCGTATCGTGTATGCACATAAATACCTTTGTACGTCTAACATTTAGTTTCCGTGTGTATCGTGCAAAATGGAATCTATTTCGGATAAATACTTGTAAGGTTTCTGTTGCGAAACACGATTTGACACATGAGCAAACACTGACAGTAGGAATCACTTGCGTTGCCATCCACTATTTTTCGATTGGCTAAAAACTACACTGTTCCTATTTATATCGAACCTGACATTTCGCGCATCACACGGTCGCTCATTCTCACGCGTCTTCAAATACAAATTCATGGTTGGAAATAGTGATCGATGAATCGTCCAGACAAACCACATCACCAACTCGCTCACACAAAAACATGTCAGTACTCCTTCAAAATTCTCAGTACACCTCCACTTGCAATATAATGTGTAAGTACACTCAAAAGTTATCTGGAGCCCTGTGGAAATATCCAATCAGACTGCACCCCAGTAATGTTTGGGGCTGGTATTCTTATCAGAGTATTTGAGCAGTCTATTTCTCAAGAAGTCCAATTTAACAAGTTGACAATCCACATGCTTTCTGTTATTTTCTGAGAACTAACACTGGACAGTACCTTTGTTTTGTTTACACTTTTGTTACTTTTTGTTCGTTTGTCTACAAAATTCTGGACTTCAAACACTTTATCTGGTCAGGTAACTTTGCCAGTCTGTCTATCTGGTCAGGTAGCTTTGCAAAGTTGCCAGTCTGGTTGTCTGACATGAATTCATATGTACAAATGAAATTTTGGGAAAATCATTTCAGGTACCAAATAGTGATAAAAAATTTAGTGTGATGTAAAAAGTCATAAGAAATGACTTGTGTATACACATTCACCGACCTAAGAAATGACTTGTGTATACACATTCACCGACCGAAGAAATGACTTGTGTATACACATTCACCGACCTAAGAAATGACTTGTGTATACATTCACCGACCTAAGAAATGACTTGTGTATACACATTCACCGACCTAAGAAATGACTTGTGTATACACATTCACCGACCGAAGAAATGACTTGTGTATACACATTCACCGACCTAAGAAATGACTTGTGTATACACATTCACCGACCTAAGAAATGACTTGTGTATACACATTCACCGACCTAAGAAATGACTTGTGTATACACATTCACCGACCTAAGAAATGACTTGTGTATACACATTCACCGACCGAAGAAAATGACTTGTGTATACACATTCACCGACCTAAGAAATGACTTGTGTATACACATTCACCGACCTAAGAAATGACTTGTGTATACACATTCACCGACCTAAGAAAAAACTTGTGTTGACTTGTGTATACACATTCACCGACCGAAGAAATGACTTGTGTATACACATTCACCGACCTAAGAAATGACTTGTGTATACACATTCACCGACCTAAGAAATGACTTGTGTATACACATTCACCGACCTAAGAAATGACTTGTGTATACACATTCACCGACCGAAGAAATGACTTGTGTATACACATTCACCGACCTAAGAAATGACTTGTGTATACACATTCACCGACCTAAGAAATGACTTGTGTATACACATTCACCGACCTAAGAAATGACTTGTGTATACACATTCACCGACCGAAGAAATGACTTGTGTATACACATTCACCGACCGAAGAAATGACTTGTGTATACACATTCACCGACCGAAGAAATGACTTGTGTATACACATTCACCGACCGAAGAAATGACTTGTGTATACACATTCACCGAATCGAAGAAATGACTTGTGTATACACATTCACCGAACCGAAGAAATGACTTGTGTATACACATTCACCCGATCAAGAAATGACTTGTGTATACACATTCACCGACCTAAGAAATGACTTGTGTATACACATTCACCGATCCTAAGAAATGACTTGTGTATACACATTCACCGACCTAAGAAATGACTTGTGTATACACATTCACCGACCCGAAGAAATGACTTGTGTATACACATTCACCGACCTAAGAAATGACTTGTGTATACACATTCACCGAATCGAAGAAATGACTTGTGTATACACATTCACCGACCGACCGAAGAAATGACTTGTGTACACATTCACCGACCTAAGAAATGACTTGTGTATACACATTCACACCGACCTAAGAAATGACTTGTGTATACACGTTCACCGACCTAAGAAATGACTTGTGTATACACATTCACCGACCCGAAGAAATGACTTGTGTATACACATTCACCGACCGAAGAAATGACTTGTGTATACACATTCACCGACCCTAAGAAATGACTTGTGTATACACATTCACCGACCGAAGAAATGACTTGTGTATACACATTCACCGACCTAAGAAATGACTTGTGTATACACATTCACCGACCCTAAGAAATGACTTGTGTATACACATTCACCCGACCCTAAGAAATGACTTGTGTATACACATTCACCGACCTAAGAAATGACTTGTGTATACACATTCACCGACCTAAGAAATGACTTGTGTATACACATTCACCGACCGAAGAAATGACTTGTGTATACACATTCACCGACTGAAGAAATGACTTGTGTATACACATTCACCGACCGAAGAAATGACTTGTGTATACACATTCACCGACCTAAGAAATGACTTGTGTATACACATTCACCGACCGGAAGAAATGACTTGTGTATACACATTCACCGACCTAAGAAATGACTTGTGTATACACATTCACCGAATCTAAGAAATGACTTGTGTATACACATTCACCGACCCTCCAAGAAATGACTTGTGTATACACATTCACCGACCTAAGAAATGACTTGTGTATACACATTCACCGACCGAAGAAAATGACTTGTGTATACACATTCACCGACCGAAGAAATGACTTGTGTATACACATTCACCGACCGAAGAAATGACTTGTGTATACACATTCACCGACCGAAGAAATGACTTGTGTATACACATTCACCGACCGTAAGAAATGACTTGTGTATACACATTCACCGACCTAAGAAATGACTTGTGTATACACATTCACCGACCGAAGAAATGACTTGTGTATACACATTCACCGACCGAAGAAATGACTTGTGTATACACATTCACCGACCTAAGAAATGACTTGTGTATACACATTCACCGACCTAAGAAATGACTTGTGTATACACATTCACCGACCGAAGAAATGACTTGTGTATACACATTCACCGACCGGTTAAGAAATGACTTGTGTATACACATTCACCGAATCGAAGAAATGACTTGTGTATACACATTCACCGACCTAAGAAATGACTTGTGTATACACATTCACCACCGACCTAAGAAATGACTTGTGTATACACATTCACCGACCTAAGAAATGACTTGTGTATACACATTCACCGACCTAAGAAATGACTTGTGTATACACATTCACCGACCTAAGAAATGACTTGTGTATACACATTCACCGACCTAAGAAATGACTTGTGTATACACATTCACCGACCTAAGAAATGACTTGTGTATACACATTCACCGACCGAAGAAATGACTTGTGTATACACATTCACCGACCGAAGAAATGACTTGTGTATTCACATTCACGTTCACGAGGAACACATGAGTTTCTACATACATGCAGTCAGTAGATGAACAGTGACCCACAAGAGCTGACATCACAGATTCCATGGACAATGGTGCACATGCTGTAACATAGGAGTTGACCCACAAGAGCTGACATCACAGATTCCATGGACAATGGTGCACATGCTGTAACATAGGAGTTGACCCACAAGAGCTGACATCACAGATTCCATGGACAATGGTGCACATGCTGTAACATAGGAGTTGACCCACAAGAGCTGACATCACAGATTCCATGGACAATGGTGCACATGCTGTAACATAGGAGTTGGCCCACAAGAGCTGACATCACAGATTCCATGGACAATGGTGCACATGCTGTAACATAGGAGTTGACCCACAAGAGCTGACATCACAGATTCCATGGACAATGGTGCACATGCTGTAACATAGGAGTTGACCCACAAGAGCTGACATCACAGATTCCATGGACAATGGTGCACATGCTGTAACATAGGAGTTGACCCACAAGAGCTGACATCACAGATTCCATGGACAATGGTGCACATGCTGTAACATAGGAGTTGACCCACAAGAGCTGACATCACAGATTCCATGGACAATGGTGCACATGCTGTAACATAGGAGTTGACCCACAAGAGCTGACATCACAGATTCCATGGACAATGGTGCACATGCTGTAACATAGGAGTTGACCCACAAGAGCTGACATCACAGATTCCATGGACAATGGTGCACATGCAACATGCTGTAACCCACAGGAGTTGGCCCACAATTCCATGCTGACATGCAACATAGAGTTGGCCCACAAGAGCTGACATCACAGATTTCATGGACAGTGCACATGCTGTAACATAGGAGTTGGCCCACAAGAGCTGACATCACAGATTCCATGGACAATGGTGCACATGCTGTAACATAGGAGTTGGCCCACAAGAGCTGACATCACAGATTCCATGGACAATGGTGCACATCAACAGTCGGTTATAGCATCGGCATATCGCCAGGCTCACTGAGCCATCACAGCTGCTGGAGGCTGGTCACGTGGTCCGGGCACCTCTGGACCTGCATCCGGCCAGTTTCACCTGGCCCCACAGTCTGCAGGTGAGTCCCCACCGGAGATGACGTGTAGCAGCTGAGTGGCGTACTGCTTCTCCTCCTGAAACACACACAACAGGTAAACACGCACTGTGAAGTGAAACATGGAAATCCATACGTCAACTGATTTACATCAAGGTAGGCTGAAATGACATGCAAGGTAACTTTGCCACTAAATTCTACAAATCAAGCTTAAACACTAGTGAAAACTACCTCTTGCAGAACGTTCAGTCTGTTGTTTAATGCCCCACTGAACAAAACTCTAGCCCAGCAGCTGTATGTTGTCCAGTCAATAACTGAGGGTAGACCAGGCAATCTCACCGTACAGGTAACACTATCACTAAGTCAGCAAGCTTGACCATCCAATCCATGTGGTTGCCTTTTAACGAAAACTTGGACAATACATGAATGGTTGGGACTTTGAACCCTTTGAAAAAGTACCATTTTCCATTTTTATCAAAGTAAACATTTCCACATGTTTACAGCATATTCTGTAACTGTAAACACTGGCGAGAGGAAGCGACGTATGAGTGAGTGAGTGAATTTAGTTTTACACAGCTTTTAGCAATATATTCCAGCAATATCACCTCAGGGGACACCAGAAGTGGGCTTCACACATTGTACTCATACAATCTCATACATACTCAGGAATCGAACCCGGGTCTTTGGTGTGACAAATGAACGTCTTAACCACAATGCTACCCCACAGCCCCAAGCTTACTACTTTGTGACATGTATTTACATACATTTGGTTGGTGTGCAATCAGAAACTGCAACATTCTGAATACTTTGTAGAATGTGGGGCAAGGTAGGCCCATGAATATATTTGGTAAAGGGGGATTTTCTCTGAAACAATTCACCGAACTCGCCTGAAACAACCTCTACTGACTCGCCTGAGACAACCTCTACTGACTCGCCTGAAACAACCTTCACTGACTTTGAATCACCTGAAACATCCTTCACTGACTATGAATCACCTGAAACATCCTTCACGACTCACCTTAAACATCCTCAATGACTCACCTGGTACAAGCTGAACAGACTGTCCTAGACCAATCTTCTCACCTGAAACTCCTCCTGGTCTTTGATCAGCTGTACCTGGACCAATCTTCTCACCTGAAACTCCTCCTGGTCTTTGATCAGCTGTACCTGGACCAATCTTGGAACTCACCTGAAACTCCTCCTGGTCTTTGATCAGCTGTACCTGGACCAATCTTGGGACTCACCTGAAACTCCTCCTGGTCTTTGATCAGCTGTATTCTGTCTTTCAGCAGCTGGTGCAGCTGCAGCTCTGGTCTCTGACACTCCGTAACTCCGCGACTGTGGTCCGTGATGATCGTCAGCAACGCGCTCCAATCAGGTGTTCATGTAGCTGACTGTGGTCCTCCCCTAGGTGTCCGATCAGCTGATCAATCATGCCAATATCACACAGGATGTCTGAAGAACAAAAGGTTGTCAATATCACACAGGATGTCTGAAGAACAAAAGGTTGCCAATATCACACAGGATGTCTGAAGAACAAAAGGTTGTCAATATCACAGAGGATATCTGAAGAACACCTGGTTGTCAATATCACAGAGGATGTCTGATCAGCTGTAGGTTGCCAATATCACACAGGATGTCTGAAGAACAAAAGGTTGTCAATATCACAGAGGATGTCTGAAGAACAAAAGGTTGTCAATATAACAGAGGATGGGTAAAGAACAAAAGGTTGTCAATATCACACAGGATGTCTGAAGAACAAAAGGTTGTCAATATCACAGAGGATGTCTGAAGAACAAAAGGTTGTCAATATCACACAGGATGTCTGAAGAACAAAAGGTTGTCAATATCACAGAGGATGGGTAAAGAACAAAAGGTTGTCAATATCACACAGGATGTCTGAAGAACAAGACGTCATCAATCAGCTGATACACCATCAAAATCATGTTGCTATGGTTACCTTTATAAGCTGGTTGGTTGGAGCACATGTGGGTGAGGAAGAAGGATGACTTTATCTTGAGCTTCTCCACGTCAGACTGCATCGCCCGCATCAACACAGAGAAGCCATCCTTGTCCACGAAGACTTTCTGTGCTTCACTGTTATCTCGAGATAAACCTGCACATACAACACACTGCATCATAGTAACCATGACAACAGTGATTCAATATCATTTCTCAAAATGTGACATCATTTACATGGATCCACCATCAGTGCATTTAATGCTTCCCACAATCAGCATCCTTCATTCACTGACTAATGAGTGAGTGAGTTAAGTTTTACGCCGCACTCAGCAATATTCCAATGGCGGCGGTCTGTGAATAATCGAGTCTGGACCAGACAATCCAGGGATCAACAGCATGAGCATCGATCTACACAATTGGGATACAATGGCATGTGTCAACCCAGTCAGCGAGCCTGACCACCCGATCCCGTTAGTCGCCTCTTACGACAAGCATGGCTTGCTGAAGACCGATTCTAACCCGGCACTGACTAATGACTGTGATATTTATATTATAAACCATGCACATAGCAGCCCAGTTTCAGAGGCAGATAAACATCCATGTCATTTAGTATTTGTCTCATCACAGACTGTAGTATACTAGTATCAGCATCAGCTACGTAATTGAGATGTGAGTTGAATTCCATGTCATGAGTAGAAATCTTGGCTCCCTCTGATCCTGTGTGTTGTTTTACTCAGCACCTGTTTCATCAAAGTGGAAAACATCAAAGACTTGCATCATTCACGGCTTTCCTCCCTCCTTGATCTGACCTGCCATGATTATGGTGACAGACAGCTCAATGTAACTAACTTACAAGATCAATATGTCACCCAGCTCACTTACACGAGATGGCGTACAGAGCCTTGGTCCTGACAGTTGTGTCAACGTCAGTGTCCAGAAGCTGGAGCAGTGTGGGGAGGAGATCTGCCTCCAGTACAGCTGCCTGACAGTACGGGTTGTTCTGTGTCAATGTGCCGATCAGATCCAGGCATGTCCATCGCAGATCAGGAACATCGCTGTTCAGCAGAACAGGCAGGATTTGAAACCCTCCTATCTTGTGGAAGTCTGCAACAATGAATTGCAGATTGATAACATACATTTCAGCAAACAAACATTCAAACAAGGTTATCTCAAAGAAATGTTTATACCTGGTTACAGAGATTTTATTTTCAACAAAGTAATCCAACCGACGAGGTTCCACGTGGTTACATTGTGAAAGATGTCTGTACAAACCTATAGGTCAATCTGTAAGTGGTACTTGATTTCTGTCTGTACAAACCAAGGTAAAGACATTTCTGTAACCAAGGTAAACTGAAGTGAAATGATCTTGATAAACTGTGAAAGATGTCTGTACAAACCTATAGCAAAGTCAATCTGTAACCAAGGTAAACTGAAGTGAAATGATCTTGATAAACTGTGAAAGATGTCTGTACAAACCTATAGCAAAGTCAATCTGTAACCAAGGTAAACTGAAGTGAAATGATCTTGATAAACTGTGAAAGATGTCTGTACAAACCTATAGCAAAGTCAATCTGTTCTGCCCACTCAACAATCTCCTCAAGTGCAGTTATTTTCTTCTCCACACCATCATCGTCATCTTTCTCCATCCTGACCACACCAATACAAATCTGCATCCTCTCTACAGGGCTCATGCTCATGTCAGTCAGTGCCTTCTCCAGCCATTCCCGCCGCTGAAACATCATCCTCATGATAATAAAAGAAGTTACATAAATTGAAAACAAGTACAACAAAAATGTAACAAGTTCTTGTCATTTTCCCAAAGAAAAGATTTGGGCTCTCTAAATTAAAATACTGTATCAGCAAATTAGCCTTTGGATTTTTAAAACGGAAAATGAATACATGTGTTACAGTACAATTGATAAAAATCAAAGGCTCATCCTGCACAAACAATTTACTTGAAAACTATTACATCAACATTGATTTCAACAGCTAATAAAATGGAAAGATTTCCACCTGTAACACCCGTTTTTTATCATTCTATGCCTAAGATTTATAGAAAGAATATATGTTTTTCTATAGAAAGCCTACCGTAACCCTAACCCTAACATAATGCTAAATCTAAACCCCCTAATCTCTTGAAATAATTATACTAAACAGAATACATTTCAAGCGGGGGTTACGGGCGGAACTCTTACCAAAAATATGATGTTTATAAAACATCCACAATCTGACAGAATAATACACTCGATACAACTGCGCCTTTTGTCTGAATGAAAAAAGGAGCTGATAACAACAACAAAAAGAATAGGAAAATGCCAATTGTCTGAAAAATCAGTCACTCTTATCAATATCATGCTTATGGACCACACAGAGTGTGAATGACATCAAAGTTTTTAGTTTTCTTTAAAAAATACAAATTGGATACATATAAATCTGTGAAATAATTAGATGAGCTTATTCATAACAAACACGTGAAACCTAGCTATTATCCTATATCAAATGTCCAGTTTTCAAAACATGAAAGTCGAACAATATTGATCAGCCATTCTCAGTTAAAATGTACAATTGCCAGTGGAAACTCGCGTGAAAAAAATGTTTCATGTTCGGTAAATTGCATTACTTTTCATGAAGTACAAGCATTAGAGAATCTGTTACTAAATATTCAGCACTCAGGCACAGACAATTACCCTGCAACAGCTCTTTATACTACTGTACAATGAACTTGCAATGAAATTTATGTGACAACACCCAAGCCCCAATGACCAGCTGCCTTTCAAATAGCAATACATTGATATTTTCAAAAACAGCAGAATAAGATAGACCGTTTCACATGTCATCTATGTGGAAAAGCAATATGGACATCCGGGCATGTACTTTATTATTTCAGATGTTTTATACTGGGTATGAAAAAAAGGAAATGTCATTGTTAAAATTGATAAATTTGATTATTTCTCATCGATAGTGCTAAAACAGAATTGCAACTTTAATATACTTGATCATCACCTGTCACCAAAGTGAAACTGTATTGTCAGGCAACAATCTCACATGCTGGTCCTAACGATCTTAACAGTCATCTGTATAACATAGAATTCTTGAGTGACGTGAATTACAATGTTTCATTAATTTTGATTGTTTAGGTGTGTTGTACTGACACACCATTCTCTTAGTAAAGTACAAATTCTAGTACTTTTTGAGTTGAGCCCCATCCGGGATTCAAACTCACACCCTTAGAGTCAGGCACCCAATCGCCAGCACACAAAGTCAGATGCCTAACCCACTCAGCTACCGCAACTTCCACAAAAATGGAAGTCGGACGACTGGTAGTCTAGACTGCGGGCTTTGTGTACCCCTCTGATAAGTGTTAATTGGCACGGCTCCCACGGCCGAAAGCTATGATTACACAATGCCATTTAGAAAGTGGTCAAATGTAACATGTGTTATATTTGGGATTACACTTTCTTAGTAAAGTGTGTAAGACTTTGTGTGCTGGCGATTGGGTGCCTGACTCTGAGGGTGCGGGTTCGAATCCCGGATGGGGCTCAACTCAAAAAGTACTAGAATTTGTACTTTACTAAGAAAGCGTAATCCCAAATATAACACGTTACATTTGACCACTTTCTAAATGGCATTGTGTAATCACACCATTCTCATCAGACATTTTAGTCACTACGGCTCCCGTGGAACAACTTCTGCAGTCGCTTCATTCTGGGTCATAGTAGCTAGAATGCCTTTTACATTTTCTCCATATTTTCTGACATTTCTATTTGTTTCTTTTTCTTCGGTTCTTTTGTCTTTTTCAGCTCTAAACAGTGTACTGATCTGCTTATAGTACTTTTAACAAATTCCAATTCTTTCCACCCGGGTTCGAATCCCCACATGGGTACAATGTGTGAAGCCCATTTCTGGTGTCCCCCGCCGTGATGTTGCTGGAATATTGCTAAAAGCGGCGTAAAACCAAATTCAGTCAGTCAGTCAGTCAGATTCTTTCCTATTCCATTTGTTTCCCAATTCTGATTTTTTCCGTTCTCTGTATTCTCTTTCTCTCTCTACTTGAGATTTAGCTATAATATCTGCAGTAGATGACTCACAATTCAAGCAATAATGTATAGATTCCATCATTTAACATAGTGTCACTTTCCAAACAATCCCTAATAAAGTAATGTAATTTACGTTAACAGTTAATACATTACTTCATAAATGCTTTATTATGAATCGCATGCAATAATATCACTACAGTGTACTCTGTCAATACCGGCATCAGTCAGGACCAAGTAAAAATGCCGGTTTTGACAGAGTGCCGGTTTAGCTAGGTTCACTTATGACGCCTGCGGACACGGAAGTTCGCTGTCGTACTGTCACTTTAGCATTAACAAGATGTTTGAATAAGAAACAAGGCAGTGTCTGAATGCACATTCATGTTGTTTAAATCAAATAAAAATGTCTGGAATCTCTTATTAAATTTCAACTGATCATATATTATCGGCAGAATTAAAATTATAAACTATTTTTCGCAATGTTATTGCAAACAACGATTCTTGTTTATGCTTGACGCAGCTGGTCTACAATAGCATTGTCAAAGAGCAAAGTAACGATGTTTCAAACATCGAGGAAATCATTAAATAAATTGAAATCAACAATAACATTCATAAAGAGTTGTCAAGCGTATTACATATAAAATTACTATTTCCATACTTTGTGCTGCGATCATGCAATGTAAGTCAAGTCACTGACAAGTTACATCTTGGCTTTCACACGATGCTTAATGTGAAAATATATGCATGAAGCATTTTTGTCATAGGCCATAACCTAGCACGATATGTCCAATACGTTCCATAATTTACGTATAGGTAGCGATGTCTTTCTTAATATGTTCAGAATAGCATTATTTTACCCAAAAACTTTCCTCTTAATCTAAAAGCTTCCGTTTACGAGGACGGTATCCCAACAGCCAGTTGTTTAAGGATAAAACATGCATGTTTTTAAGTATTATCATCATACCAAGTGTGCAGTTTCACAAGTATCATATAAAGAACTACATCAACAAATAATCAAACACAGAAAATAGTTCTGTTTACATCTTCAAATTTAAATCTCCACGATCCAACCACAGGTTTACTGCTTTATCACTTGATAGGAAACCATATGTTTCAACATTCAGCTTACTTTATACACCTGTGCTTTATACAGAAAAGATTAATGTAGAGGAAATGAAAAGTAATCTACGTCACAATTCCTGTAATTCACGTTACAGGGCCATGCATGGAAGGCAAAGAATGGTTTTCATAAATCATGTCTGAATTATGAAAGTATTTAAACTGATTAATCAATATATTATCGCATTGTTGCAAAAAATGTAACTCGGAATACAGCAATTGTCAAATAGCATGTGTCAAACAGTACAGTCATCCTTATCATTGAAAAACACTTATTCCATTTCAGGATGAATCAGGAAACTCCGGTTCATCAAAGTTCACATTCGAATGACGTGCTGAAATGACCACTGCTTCCAACGTGTGATTGCATAGGGTATTTGTGGTGCACTTTTTCACTTACAAGGAATTTCTGAACATCTAGTAAACGTGAATTACAAAACGTAAATTACATCCTTACATTAAATGTCCAGGATGAGGGCCACATTACTCCATTTTGGTGATTTAATGTTTGGAAACATACATGGTTATGCTATCCATTTAAATGGATTAGGGTCAGCGTCAATTCCTATGAGACTTATTTTACTGTGACCGTCACGTATGATTATTTAAAAAATTGTTCCAATAACTAAAGATAAAATGGGTTAGTTCGTTCTATTAATTCTCCTTGTTGATCAGTTGACATTTGTTTGAAAGCAATATTGTGTTCAGCATAGAATACAACCCATTTTACTTGCTAAACTTGTTTATATGTAGTAACTGTTATGTATATCAGTTACCGTAACGTAAATTACGTTACTTCTACCGACAAAATTAAACAAAAGATTGTCTTTTTGTTTCTTTCTCATTCTTGATTTTTATGTTCTTAAATATAAAAGCACACTTTGAAATTTCATTATGCTGGTTTATTACGTTGACTTGTAATTAATTAGTATTATCTAGAAGAGAATCATTGACGGCAATATGCTTCGCCGACAGCAAGAAAACCATAACAAACTGTAAATTAACAGTCAGTTTCGAACATTTTCTCAAATGTTTGTGACTATTGTAGTTTACCAAAAACTTCTATTACATTTGACTATTGAATACTGTCGATTTCATAGGAAAAAACGGTTTCACGGTATGGATAGCGGGGCCTGTAACCAGTCCGACAGCATTCGGACAACTTAACTGAGAATGGCTGTGATGTGAAACACGATGAGCCCGAGAATGTTAATTATCGGGTTATTACCTCTTCTGACATCTGGCTAAAATCACTTGAAGTGGTCGGATCCTCTGATTGTGTGGCCTGGACACAGAACTGGAGAAGACCCTTCATGTCTTTAGGTATTCTGGATGGGCCTCGGCCACCACCATTGTCACCAGGTTCTGCCATCTCGAGTACTCAGTAACTGTTCCTCCTGTATCAACTGATTCCGACTTCCACACAGCTGAAGGTTTAGTCAGTCTATACCACGCTCCTCCTCATAACTGCGCACGCATGGGTTTGTTCTATAAATCTGCGCTTAACAAGATTTATGTAGAAACATCGAAGTGTTGCCAGAAGTTTCTGGAATATCTAATCCCGAGGATCGTCAGTCGGCATTTGCGTCTGTCATAAACAAAAGGAATTATATCTGCTGATAACTTATAACTTGTCTTTGTTTACATTTTTAAACTAACAAACAGAAAGGTTTGTATTTATTCAAATGAAAACAAAAACTACACGTGCGAATAAATCGCACATCGCTCACCGGAAGTAGTGATATATCTGCCCCTGGTAAAGGAGAGTTCCACATTTGACTGACTCAGTTTGTTACGTTGCGCAGGGAAAGACGGATCCCAGTCGTACTATTTTTTTTTTATATATTTTTTTATTTATTTTATTTTATTTTTTCGTGGGGATTCGTGTCCAGATTACGATAGATCAGAACACATACATTTGCTGTGAGAGTATAACCAGGGAGTCAACATTACACATTTTAGGAACGATCATGTAAAATAACTCGTTTAAAGCAACAATCTTTTCTCCAGATCAGTACTGTTAATAGGAAAATGGAAATTTTAAGTTACATGGGAGAAATAGACTTTGGAGCAAAAGCAAGTTTTAAGAGTTTGCTTTTATTGTGATTGAAATTATATTTCAAAGCTTAACCACGTAGAAAGATTTTTTAGTCCCGACTTAGGGCATTAGTATAATTTGGCTGTAGTGGCATTTAAGTTCAGGTCCAAATCGTTTTTGGTCATGTGTACTTTTTCTCGACATTATTGTATCAGTTTATGTCTTCATATACATTGTACACATTCATTCGTCATGTTCCTATTTCTAGTGCGAAGGTATTCTCCCAAAGAAATCGCACCTGTATTTTTTTCTAAAATATTTCAAAGCCGCACATATATCTTTTTGAAGACGATCCAACCTATTTTCAAAAGATCTATTTTTAGGGACCGTTCATAATTAATGGCTACGGGAGGCTGATGGTGGTTGTTTTATGGAGAAGCATGCAAAATATGAAAGAACCCCCTAAAATCTATGTACAAATTAAGTTTACAAATTTACGTGATTGATCAGGTTGGGTTTTTTTTGTCTGACTGTTGTACAATATACTAGTACTGTTGTACTATATACTGTTGTACAATATACTGTTGTACAATATACTGTTGTACTATATACTGTTGTACAATATACTGTTGTACTATATACTGTTGTACAATATACTGTTGTACAATATACTGTTGTACAATATATACTGTTGTACAATATACTGTTGTACTATATATTGTACTGTTGTATACTGTTGTAATATACTGTTGTACTATATACTGTTGTACAATATACTGTTGTACTATACCATACTGTTGTACAATATATACTGTTGTACTGTTGTACATATACTATATACTGTTGTACAAATATACTGTTGTACAATATACTGTTGTACAATATACTGTTGTACTATATACTGTTGTACTATATACTGTTGTACTATATACTGTTGTACTATATACTGTTGTACAATATACTGTTGTACAATATACTGTTGTACTATATACTGTTGTACTATATACTGTTGTACAATATACTGTTGTACAATATACTGTTGTACAATATACTGTTGTACAATATACTGTTGTGCAATATACTGTTGTACTATATACTGTTGTACAATATACTGTTGTACAATATACTGTTGTACAATATACTGTTGTACTATATACTGTTGTACAATATACTGTTGTACAATATACTGTTGTACTATATACTGTTGTACAATATACTGTTGTACAATATACTAGTACTGTTGTACAATATACGCCTGTAGTTTCAGCGACAGAAGACATATAGACTGTCACAAAATGCCGAAGAAGCTAACATGTAGTCAGTCCCACATTTATTCCCGTGAAAGGTGACGTCATCAACACCTGGGTCATTTCCACGTCTCCCGTTCCTAATGATAGTTATAGTGAACAGGGCATACACATGACAGATGTACACAATCTGTTTATAACTTTGTAACATGAAAACATTCCACCTTGAAGGAAACAGTCATCACTGTCGCTGATTCCAATCTTTCCAAACACAGACATCCGATGTTCATAGTAAGCCATGGCAAACCGAACTAAATGATATATATTAAATATGAATATACGTCTATAAAAGTACTTACGGTACTTACAGTGTAGTTTACGTGATGGACGGGCACATGCAATAGGGGTCACGTGGTGGGCGTGTACATGTATATACAGTGGGGATCACGTGAAGGCTTATGTATTCACCTTAACTCGACTCTAATGATTTTTTTTTCACCCAGATACCAGGAATCTTGCCACCTTAACCCTTGTGTATGATTAATGGCAATAAAGTCAGCCATTGTTTCCTGCTAAACGCTGACCGACATGCAACAACTACAACCAGCCACCATGCATTGGGAGATAGGAAGCCGTGGTCTGTGATCTCCAGCACTGTTGTCTGGGGCGACTCACTACCACAGACACAGGCCGTTTGTATCGGTCAAACCACCTGCGTCACGTGATCCTGTGACCTCGTAGAACGGCATTGTGTTAGATTACACGAGTTCCAGGTCGTTCAGTCGCTTCGCAGCGGAGGATGTGGAACGTTGTCTTTATTGCTGCCGTTCTTGGATGGGTCACGTGTACCCTAGCGGTCACCCCCCACATTCTGCCCCCTCTGGTCCAAACAGGGCCAGAAGCAGCACTTATTATTGCCCCAGGGGCGTATCTGAAGGGAGAAGTGTATGAACCGTTAGGTAAGTTGGCATCCATCTGTGTGTACAGCGGAACTATATAACACATCCTGTTTGTATTTTTCTAGCTTTATCAATTGATGCAGATGCAAAAATATAATCTTAAAAATATGCGTTGATATACTTTGAATGAATAAATGAATGGTGTTTAACGCCGCAGTGAACAATATTCCTGTCTGATGGCATAGCTCTGTGAACTCTGCAATTAGCCGAGTTTGGACCAGACAATCAAGTGATTGACATGATGAGAATCGATCCAAGCCGTTTACGACAAGCATGCGTTGCTCAAGACCAATTCAGACCCGGATGTTCCGGGGATCACAAGGAAGGAGAAGTTTGGTGTGGGTGTCGGAGTCAATACACGATGTGTTGTATGTGTTCCAGGAACTAAGATCCAGCAGTCGACAGACCTGAAACTCTGGGTCGTCCTTCTCGGGGAGTTCATCGATGACCTTCCAAATCCAGTAGAGCTGCCCAAGGGCATAGCAAACGCTACTGCGCAGCTCCGGAAGCGCGGGATGACGTCTGATAACATATTCCTGGCTGGTCACAGTTTAGGAGGTAAAATCGCAGACGCTAGAACATATCCCACTGAAAGAGCAGTAATGACCTCTCTATTGGTTAGCCTTAACCTCAGTCAACTTGACCAAATTGTTATCTACTTGCCTTACATCGTCTTACCTAGCTATCGGTCGTTTTGCTTTACTTTCGGTGTACAGCTCTCACTACCAATCTGCTTACCCTACACGAAGAACTATATTACTAAGGCCATGTTCTCGGTTCATAATGAATTATTTTAATATTTTAATCTTTGGACGAACAGACTATTTATGTTCACGTTTTTATCTCGACCACAATTGGTTGTTTACCAAAGAATACCAGAGACAGTACTCTGCTGACACAGTTCAGGTGACAGTACTCTGCTGACAGACCTCAGGTGACAGTACTCTGCTGACAGACCTCAGGTGACAGTACTCTGCTGACACAGTTCAGGTGACAGTATTCAGGTGACAGTACTCTGCTGACAGACCTCAGGTGACAGTACTCTGCTGACACAGTTCAGGTGACAGTACTCTGCTGACACAGTTCAGCAATACATCCGTGTGTGTGGCGTTTTGCCAGGTGTCTTTGTGGGCGAGTATGGGAAGTCTCATGCGCAAGAGTTAAAGGGCATCTTGCTGCTGGCGTCTTACCTCACCAAGGGGAATCCCCTGTCCCAGTATCCTGTTCCTGTCCTCACCATCTCCGGCGACCTGGACGGCATGACACGCATTACCAGGATCGCCGACACCTTCCAGTGAGTAATTGCTAACCGTTTAGATTTTAACACTATGTACTTTACTGCGTCACAATGCCAACACACAATGGTTTCTTGTAGATTTCATGTGCAAATACAAAAGTAGTGTCCCTTGACTGTAACAGGTTCCCTTGATATTAATTCTGAACCTATACCCTAGTATCAGCAAAATTATGCTTACAACCTGCCACACCACTTAAGGATTTCGAATCAGGCATAATCTAGTTTTTGAAACGTTCGCTCGTCCCGGGTCCGACTCACAACATGTGAAACCGTTCCTGATGCCCCGGCTTGAATGTTGCCAAAAGCATGCTCACTCACTCACTCCCTCCCTCACTAACTCACTCCCATGGACCATAATCTGTAATCGGGTGATGTAGCTGAAATGTTGAAAGGGCAGACTCTTGTGTAATAGAAAACCTCCTTGTGTTGATATCTCAGGCAAATGAGAAGCCGCTGAACTGAGACACATGAACACTTTGTTAGAGGATATCTAGTATCACATAAAAAAGAGATTGTGTGGTTGTCCGTAGGCAGCTAAAAGGCGACGTCGCCAACAACGCCAGCGCCATGTACCGCACCCCCGTCATCGTCATGTCTGGAATAAACCACGGCCAGTTCGCATCTGGTAAAATGACCCCAAGCGTCCTACAGAAGGACCTTGACCCGGAAGTGAACCTGACGACTGCGCATGAGGTCATAGCTCGGCACTGTAACGATTTTATGGTGGCGACGTTGAGGCAACCAACAAGTGAGGTGACGACTGCTCAGAAGGCCTTGACCGAGGCGTACAAGAACACCGGCGTTATCACGGAGGTAGGGCTGTTGGCTTAGATCAATCACAATACGACTGTATTCACTCATCTATATTCTAAGTAAAAACACTATATTTCTTGGATCTAGACATCTTTCAGATGTATTGCACCCAATACATCAACTGCACCCAGCCATCTCGGCATATTAAATAGCTTTTGTGTGGTCGAGGTTATATTGTTGGTGTGAAACGAAGGTGGATAGTTCTCCGTTGCTAGATACTGCGTTTTCGCTTCCAGCCTCTGATTCAGATGAAGGCATTGGACGAGAATGACCACCTGGTGTCCGGATGGAGCATCCAGGCGCAGAAGATCCTTGCTGACAATGTGGTGTCCAATCTCGAGGTGATTGTTACTTATACTAACCTGTGTTTTTTACAACGAGTAGCCTGTGTATACAAACACGGTTTAACTGTGTATACAAACACGGGTTAACTGTGTATACAAACACGGGTTAACTGTGTATACAAACACGGGTTAACTGTGTGTAGAAACACGGGCCTGACCAGGTGAGCTACAACACCCGTACATACGTGTGCGGATCCTGTTACCAGCACACGTGTTTTATAACACAACATGCCTGACAAACCAGTGGCTACTGACATGAAAGACTGTCTGGGCATGGCGACATTCAGGCCAAGCGCCCGGTAGGCGACTCTCACCGAAGAAGACCTAGTTTTTCACACTCACATAAAACCTAGTACTTCACACTCAAAGAAAACCTAATACTTCACATCCATACCTTATACTTCACACCCACAGAAGAACCAAAACTTCACATCAGCAGAACACCTAGTACGTTATGTTTCAGGTTTTCTCTGTATTTTCACTAGTTTGGTTTCTCTGTGTTTCCTGTGATGATCTCCGTCTAGTAACAACCAGACTGTGTTTGTAAAGGTGGTCAATAGTGTCTATGACTACACGGAGTTCGGCCTGTCGAAACCAAAGATTAACAAGACCGGATCCGGTGAAGTAACTGTAGCTACGTACACCTACGTGGACGTCCCTTCCAACCCCATGGACATCTCCACGAATCTTGACTCGCCCCTACAGCTCGAGGTGAAGATGAAATCACGTGAAGCAATAGCTGGAGCAGCGACCTCTGGTGGCAGATCTGTTACAGACTCCCCCGGAAGTTGCAGGGATATTAACGAGGTACTGCTGAACACCAGGTGTCCACCGATTCAGTTGATGATTTAAACATATTTGTTTCCAATGAAAGGAAGCGGATTGGTAAACAAGCATAAGCTTATATAAATACCGCTCCGGGATACAAAACATCTCAGTAATATGACATTAGTGTTGATGCTTCCGTGTAGCATGATGATAAGATAAACTTCTTCTTAATATGATACTGAGGTTGTAACGCCATAGTAATATGATACTGAGGTTGTAACGTCACAGAGGTTGTAACGTCATATAATATGATACTGAGGTTGTAACGTCACAGTAATATGATACTGAGGTTGTAACGTCATAGTAATATGATACTGAGGTTGTAACATCTCACTAATAAGACATTAAGACGTGTACGTTAACAGCATGATAACCACGTTGTAACGTCTCGGTAATATGAGAGTAATATCGTGATGTCTCTGCCAACAGGCCGCGCTGAAACTGGCGGTTAGTTCTTCCTCCCTCCAAGCACAGTCTCGGTATCGGACACGAGCTGTGCGACCGGTGGTCTTGAAGAACGACACAAGTATGAAGACCGGAATGGAATGGTTGCCAAGTAAACTTCAGCTGACACAAACGGATCGGGCCCTGGAAGTGACTTCCTCCTCCCTGATAACGCCCGTGGATTTTATTATTTCCTCACTGGCCGGGATGTTCTACTGCAAGCTGCTGTCGCCGTATCGCGCCATGGAGTGGATCTATGTGGACTCTCTCAGGAACCATACTCTCTGATGTCGCTGTCGTTCTGTGATGTCGATCAATCAATGTACGGACCAGAGACACATCCCGCCAGTGTTGCAGCATGGTTGCAGCTAACACCGTGTACCACCACCACCACCACCGTGTACCACCACCACCACCACCGTGTACCACCACCACCACCGTGTACCACCATCACTTCATGCATAACTGACATTTGTCTCTCAGTGTGGTCTCAATACAACAACAAGGGTGTGCTTCATCTTTTATGTCTGTTAGCTTTATAGTGATTTCTACATTGTTTCATTAAAATCCTTCATTGTAACTACTCAAGCGCTATCCATTTTTCGTTATTATTTTTAATAAAGGTGGATGTTGTTAAGTTTATATTTCTTCAAACCATCAGGAGTCAGTGTCTCCTACTGAAGTACGGACAGTGAAGATTCACCGCCCAGACATTGCTGGAATATTGTTAAAAGCGGCGTAAAACCATACTCACTCACACAAATGTCGCAGTAACGTCAGCACAACGTGAAACCCAGTGTGGCCACCAGACAGAGATATTAATGTACAGGTTGCGAGGTTGGAGGCAATAATTAGAATAATTCCACGTAAATGGCGCTGAACTCCATGCATGCATCAACGGTTACAAATCATTTGACTGATATAAAGACCCCTCTCTGATCTACTACGATCGATATAGATCTATGAACCATATCGAATGTCTCAGAAATGCCAACCAAAGAATCCACAAACTTTACCGTTTTTCTTCAGAAGGTTGTTAATAACAAATTCAAAGATGTATATATTATCCATACAAGAGCAACCCCGCCGGAAACCAGCCTGGGGTTGTGAAACGTTTTTTCTCAAAAAATCACCCCAAAGCTTCACTGCAGTCTAAACGTCCTAATGTAATGAAATGTTCATAAGAATACAAGTGCGCATGAGGGGATATTCATTGCCATGACAACGGGGGGAGAAAGAGGAGGTATCATTTGCGCATGAATCCTGTGGCGTTTTGAGGATACGATGCATGTGTCAACCAAGTCAACAAGCCTGACCACCCGATCCCCTTAGTCGACCTTTACGACAAGCATGGGTTGTTGAAGTCTAATTCCAACCCGGATCAGGCTCGTTGACTTGGCTGACACGTGTCATCGTATTCTAATTGCGTAGGTCGATGATCATGATGTTAATCACTGGATTGTCTGGTCCAGACTCGAATATTTCCAGACCGTCGTCTTATAGCTGAATATTGCTGAGTGCGGTGTAAAACAACAAACGAACCAAAGGTGCAGTCTCACGTGCTTCATAGTCTCGCATGTATGCCTCGCAGGAATCATAGTGTATTATATTTCTCACCTGCATCCTAGTCTCACGTGCATCATAATCTTGATTACATCCTAGTCTCACGTGCATCATAATCTTGATTACATCCTAATCTCACGTCCATCATAATATCGAGTACATCCAAGTCTCACGTGCATCATATTCTCGAGTACATTCGAGTTTCACACGCACCACAGACTCACGTGCATCATAATCTCGATTACACCTTAGTCTCACATGCATCATAGTCTCGAGTGTATCATAGCCCTCACCTGCATTTTGATATCGCGTACATTATAGAATCACGTGCAAAATTTTCTTACATGCACCATAGTCTCACGTGCACTTTTTACACCAAGGGCATCATAATCATATGTGCATACATTGTCACATGAATCATAATCTCACATGCACCATAGTCCCACGTGCACCTAGATAACAATGCATCATAGTCTCAAGTCCCCAGTAGTCTGGCTTGTATCCTAGTCTCGCATGTCATAGTCTCATGTCCCCCGTAGTCTGGCTTGTATCCTAGTCTCGCATGTCATAATCTCATGTCCCCGTAGTCTGGCTTGTATCCTAGTCTCGCATGTCATAGTCTCATGTCCCCGTAGTCTGGCTTGTATCCTAGTCTCGCATGTCATAGTCTCATGTCCCCCGTAGTCTGGCTTGTATCCTAGTCTCGCATGTCATAATCTCATGTCCCCGTAGTCTGGCTTGTATCCTAGTCTCGCATGTCATAGTCTCATGTCCCCGTAGTCTGGCATGTATCCTAGTCTCGCATGTCATAGTCTCATGTCCCCAATGTCATAGTCTCCGTGGTCTGGCTTGTATCCTAGTCTCGTGATGTCATAGTCTCATCCCCGTAGTCTGGCTTGTATCCTAGTCTCAAGTATGTCATAGTCTCATGTCCCCGTAGTCTGGCTTGTATCCTAGTCTCGCATGTCATAGTCTCAAATCCCCCGTAGTCTGGCTTGTATCCTAGTCTCGCATGTCATAGTCTCATGTCCCCCGTAGTCTGGCTTGTATCCTAGTCTCGCATGTCATAGTCTCATGTCCCCCGTAGTCTGGCTTGTATCCTAGTCTCGCATGTCATAGTCTCATGTCCCCCGTAGTCTGGCTTGTATCCTAGTCTCGCATGTCATAGTCTCATGTCCCCCGTAGTCTGGCTTGTATCCTAGTCTCGCATGTCATAGTCTCATGTCCCCCGTAGTCTGGCTTGTATCCTAGTCTCGCATGTCATAGCCTCATGTCCCCCGTAGTCTGGCTTGTATCCTAGTCTCGCATGTCATAGTCTCATGTCCCCCGTAGTCTGGCTTGTATCCTAGTCTCGCATGTCATAATCTCATGTCCCCTGTAGTCTGGCTTGTATCCTAGTCTCTGCATGTCATAGTCTCATGTCCCCCGTAGTCTGGCTTGTATCCTAGTCTCGCATGTCATAGTCTCATGTCCCCCGTAGTCTGGCTTGTATCCTAGTCTCGCATGTCATAATCTCACGTGCACCTGGATAACAATGCATCATAGTCTCAAGTCCCCCGTAGTCTGGCTTGTATCCTAGTCTCGCATGTCATAGTCTCATGTCCCCCGTAGTCTGGCTTGTATCCTAGTCTCGCATGTCATAGTCTCATGTCCCCCCTTGTATCCTAGTAGTCTGGCTTGTATCCTAGTCTCGCATGTCATAGTCTCATGTCTCTGGCTTGTCCCCGTAGTCTGGCTTGTATCCTAGTCTCGCATGTCATAGTCTCATGTCCCCCGTAGTCTGGCTTGTATCCTAGTCTCGCATGTCATAGCCTCATGTCCCCCGTAGTCTGGCTTGTATCCTAGTCTCGCATGTCATAGTCTCATGTCCCCCGTAGTCTGGCTTGTATCCTAGTCTCTCGCATGTCATAGTCTCATGTCCCCGTAGTCTGGCTTGTATCCTAGTCTCTGCATGTCATAGTCTCATGTCCCCGTAGTCTGGCTTGTATCCTAGTCTCGCATGTCATAGTCTCATGTCCCCCGTAGTCTGGCTTGTATCCTAGTCTCGCATGTCATAGTCTCATGTCCCCGTAGTCTGGCTTGTATCCTAGTCTCGCATGTCATAGTCTCATGTCCCCGTAGTCTGGCTTGTATCCTAGTCTCTGCATGTCATAGTCTCATGTCCCCGTAGTCTGGCTTGTATCCTAGTCTCTCATGTCATAGCCTCATGTCCCCCGTAGTCTGGCTTGTATCCTAGTCTCGCATGTCATAGTCTCATGTGCCCCGTAGTCTGGCTTGTATCCTAGTCTCGCATGTCATAATCTCATGTCCCCCGTAGTCTGGCTTGTATCCTAGTCTCGCATGTCATAGTCTCATGTCCCCCGTAGTCTGGCTTGTATCCTAGTCTCGCATGTCATAGTCTCATGTCCCCCGTAGTCTGGCTTGTATCCTAGTCTCGCATGTCATAGTCTCATGTCCCCCGTAGTCTGGGATGTATCCTAGTCTCGCATGTCATAGTCTCATGTCCCCTGTAGTCTGGCTTGTATCCTAGTCTCTGCATGTCATAGTCTCATGTCCCCGTAGTCTGGCATGTATCTTAGTCTCCATGCATGTCATAGTCTCATGTCCCCGTAGTCTGGCTTGTATCCTAGTCTCGCATGTCTTAGTCTCATGTGCCCCGTAGTCTGGCTTGTATCCTAGTCTCGCATGTCATAATCTCATGTCCCCCGTAGTCTGGCTTGTATCCTAGTCTCGCATGTCATAGTCTCATGTCCCCCCCTGTAGTCTGGCTTGTATCCTAGTCTCGCATGTCATAGTCTCATGTCCCCGTGTGTGTGGCATGTATCCTAGTCTCATGTCATAGTCTCATGTCCCCGTAGTCTGGCTTGTATCCTAGTCTCACATGTCATAGTCTCATGTCCCCCGTAGTCTGGCATGTATCCTAGTCTCGCATGTCATAGCCTCATGTCCCCCGTAGTCTGGCTTGTATCCTAGTCTCGCATGTCATAGTCTCATGTCCCCCGTAGTCTGGCTTGTATCTTAGTCTCGCATGTCATAGTCTCATGTCCCCCGTAGTCTGGCTTGTATCCTAGTCTCGCATGTCATAGTCTCATGTCCCCGTAGTCTGGCTTGTATCCTAGTCTCGCATGTCATAATCTCATGTCCCCGTAGTCTGGCTTGTATCCTAGTCTCGCATGTCATAGTCTCATGTCCCCCGTAGTCTGGCTTGTATCCTAGTCTCGCATGTCATAGTCTCATGTCCCCCGTAGTCTGGCTTGTATCCTAGTCTCGCATGTCATAGTCTCATGTCCCCCGTAGTCTGGCATGTATCCTAGTCTCGCATGTCATAGTCTCATGTCCCCGTAGTCTGGCTTGTATCCTAGTCTCGCATCGCATGTCATAATCTCATGTCCCCGTAGTCTGGCTTGTATCCTAGTCTCGCATGTCATAGTCTCATGTCCCCCGTAGTCTGGCTTGTATCCTAGTCTCGCATGTCATAGTCTCATGTCCCCTGTAGTCTGGCTTGTATCCTAGTCTCGCATGTCATAGTCTCATGTCCCCCATAGTCTGGTTTGTATCCTAGTCTCGCATGTCATAGTCTCATGTCCCCCGTAGTCTGGCATGTATCCTAGTCTCGCATGTCATAGTCTCATGTCCCCCGTAGTCTGGCTTGTATCCTAGTGTCGCATGTCATAGTCTCATGTCCCCCGTAGTCTGGCTTGTATCCTAGTCTCGCATGTCATAGTCTCATGTCCCCCGTAGTCTGGCTTGTATCCTAGTCTCGCATGTCATAGTCTCATGTCCCCGTGGTCTGATGCTTGTATGTCCCCGTAGTCTGGCTTGTATCCTAGTCTCGCATGTCATAGTCTCATGTCCCCCGTAGTCTGGCTTGTATCCTAGTCTCGCATGTCATAGTCTCATGTCCCCCGTAGTCTGGCTTGTATCCTAGTGTCGCATGTCATAGCCTGCGCATGTCCCCCGTAGTCTGGCTTGTATCTTAGTCTCGCATGTCATAGCCTCGCATGTCATAGTCTCACATGCATCATAATCTCACGTGCACTATGGTGCAAGCCTAGTTTGTAAGTAAGTAAGTTTGATTCATATCGTCTTAATCCGATAATACACTCTCAGTTATAGGCTTGACTAACATTATATATCTGGAATGATAAACATTTCACGCAAAAATATTTAATTGAAAGCGGTCATTTTAAAAAACTTAAGGAATTAAGGCATGCCAAAGTATAATAAAACAGGCTGAGAGTTTTCGGATATTTTTGTGCCAGGATGATCAGCTGATCAGATAGAGTGCTATGTGTTCCCGGTACACTCAGACAACAGTGCCAATCTAGGACGAAAGTCATGTTGTAACCTCTGCCAGATTCCAGTTTCCCAGCCTTATCAATTTACATAAGTAAGATATCAAAAACACGGTGACAAGACTCTGCCGTCTCCCACAGTACCTGGTGCAGCTCCCAACATGACGACGACGACGCTGCTGTTGCTGACTTCGGTCCTGGGCACGGCCCTCGCAGTCACCCCCCACATCTTGACCCCACAGGCCAAACAGGCCCCCGAGGCTGCCCTAATCATCGTGCCCGGGGCCTACGTGAAGGGACAGCAGTATATCCCTCTAGGTAGGATTCTAATGGCTGGTCGCTACGTGTGCCCCTATACGTGTTGGGTATTCTTGTGATGTGTCGCTACATGTGCCCCTATACGTGTTGGGTATTCTTGTGATGTGTCGCTACGTGTGCCCCCGCTACATGTGCCCCTATACGTGTTGGGTATTCTTGTGATGTGTCGCTACGTGTGCCCCTATACGTGTTGGGTATTCTTGTGATGTGTCGCTACATGTGCCCCTATACGTGATGGGTATTCTTGTGATGTGTCGCTACGTGTGCCCCTATACGTGTTGGGTATTCTTGTGATGTGTCGCTACATGTGCCCCTATACGTCTTGGGTATTCTTGTGATGTGTCGCTACGTGTGCCCCTATACGTCTTGGGTATTCTTGTGATGTGTCGCTACATGTGCCCCTATACGTGATGGGTATTCTTGTGATGTGTAGCTACATGTGCCCCTATACGTGATGGGTATTCTTGTGATGTGTCGCTACATGTGCCCCAATACATAATGGGTGTTCTTGTGAGGTGTTGCTACATGTGCCCCTATACGTGTTGGGTATTCTTATAGTGTGTCGCTACATGTGCCCCAATACATGATGGGTGTTCTTGTGATGTGTCGCTACATGTGTCCCTATACATGATGGGTGATCTTGTGATGTGTCGCTACATGTGCCCCTATACATGATGGGTGTTCTTGTGATGTGTCGCTACATGTGCCCCTATACATGATGGGTGATCTTGTGATGTGTTGCTACATGTGCCCCTATACGCGTTTGGTATTCTTATAGTGTGTCTCTACATGTGCCCCTATACATAATGGGTATACTTGTGATGTGTCGCTACATGTGCCCCTATACATGTTGGGTATTCTTATAATGTTTCGCTACATGTGCCCCTATACGTGTTGGGTATTCTTATAATGTTTCGCTACATGTGCCCCTACACGTGTTGGGTATTCTTGTGATGTGTAGCTACGTGTGCCCCTATACGCGTTGGGTATTCTTGTTATGCGTCGCTACATGTGCTCCTATACATGTAGCTCATCCTAGTGGTGGGCCGATACACGTGTCCCTAAATATCTTATAGATACTCTTGTCCCAGGTAGATATAATTTTGTACCTCGATCGATCTAAGGTAATTGCAGGTTGATGCATGCGCCCCTATATATCAAGATATTCCACTTACATATTAAAATTCAGTGGCTCTACGTTTCCGGAATACTCTAATACTCCGATGTTGTTGCATGTGCCCCTATATTTCAAGGCAATTCTAAAGACAGATAGTTGTAGGTTGGACTGTGTAATTGAGAAATGTCAATGGAATGATTTTATCAAATAAAACCACCTTTGTCTAACACAGCGCAGGAAATACAGAAGTCGTCTCCCCTGAAACTCTGGGTAGCTGTTCTAGAAGGGTTTATCGGTGATCTCCCGAATCCCATACAGCTGTCGGGAGCTGTGACGGACGCCATTGCGCAGCTCCGGAAGAGCGGAATGACGTCAGACAACGTCTTCTTGGCAGGACACAGTCTCGGAGGTATTACGTCAATCTGATTTTGTCAGAGTCAAACACAGACATGTAAACATGATAATCACTCGCGCGGCAAAATGTTTTACATATTTTGCCACAATAACAACAAGATTCGAAAACAAGCAAGTATATTTTCTGTGCAATTTGAATGTTGTGAAAACATCTCCCTTTGAGTAAGAAATATCTCTTTAAATCAAGAATTGAAACTCGACAATGGTGTGAGCAAAACTAGCATGCAGAGGTCTTGGGAATGGTTTGATCACAACTGAATTGTAAAACAAACAAACACACACATTACTCTCTCTTGAAAGGCGTCTTTGTTGGAAATCATGGGAAGTCTCATGCCAAACAGTTAAAGGGCATCCTGCTGCTGGCGTCCTACATCACCAAGGGGAATCCCCTGTCCCAGTATCCTCTTCCTGTCCTCACTATCTCCGGTGACCTGGACGGTAACACTCGTATCACCAGGATCGCCGACAGCTTCCAGTAAGTCCAAGGATCATTTCTTTGTCGTATCCCTGAAGATCGCTGTAGTTACGAGACCCAAATATACAATGTATATGGATGATGTTACATAGGTATTAATGGAAAGAAAACACGACAAAATTCCCGTTTTACACTTAATGTCTTTGTTCATATGTTCATTTTTTCGAGCCATTATTTGTACCCCACTGTACGAGGTTGGAAATTTTACAAATCATTGTAACAGACTTATTGGTTACTATTCAGTTCAATGGCTTATGAGATGTGTGTTCACACCTACGTCACGGTTGTTTACACACTCGTCACGTCACTGTGTGTGTTCACACCTCCGTCACGGTTGCTTACACACTCGCCGCGTCAGTGTGCGTTCACACCTCCGCCACGGTTGTTTACACACTCGTCACGTGTATGTGACTTACACCTATGACACGGTTGCTTACACACTCTTCAGATCACTGTGTGTGTGTTCACACCTACGTCACGGTCGTTTACACACACGTCACTGTGTGTATGTCTGTTTAAACCTCCATCACTGTTGTTTACAGACTCGTCACGTGACTGTGTTCACACCTACGTCACGGTTGTTTACACACTCGTCACGTCACTGTGTGTGTTCACACCTCCGCCATGGTTGTTTAGACACTCGTCACGTCATTGAGTGTGTTCACACCTCCGTCACTGTTGTTTACACACTCGTCACGTCACTGTGTGTATGTGAGTTGTGACACTTTGTTCATACACTCGTCACATCCCTGTGTCCATATGTATTCACACCTACGTCACGGCTGTTTAAACACTCGTGACTTCACTGTGTGTGTTCACACCTATGTCACGGTTGTTTACACACTCGTCACGTCACTGTGTGTACGTGTGTTCACACCTATGTCACGGTTGTTTACACACTCGTCACGTCACTGTGTGTATGTGTGTTGTGACACTTCCCTCTGGGTTCTTTACACACTCGTCACGTCGCTGTGTCCATGTGTGTTCACACCTCCGTCACGGTTGTTCACACACTCGTCACGTCACTGTGTGTATGTTTGTTCACACCTCCGTCACATCACCCCCGGCTATATTTTGTTTTTATGCCCGTTAAGTCGACGTTGTGCATGTCTAATTTTCCTTGCGTGAATCCGCGTATGTTTGTTTCATCCATAAAACACGAACTCCTGCTTTCCCCGTTTAAATCAGCGTCACGGTGTCCTGTGATTTGTTTAAGGAACCTCCATCAAGTAACTAAGTGTATGTTTAACCGCCCTCATGCATTGTTTAATACTTTGTGAACAACGTGTATTCCAGAGAGTTACAGAGCGACGTTGCCAAGAACGCCAACGCTATGTACCGTACCCCCGTCGTCATCATGTCTGGCATCAACCACGCCCAGTTCGCATCCGGCACCATGCCCTCCGGGGTCCTCAAGGTCGACCTTCCCGCAGAAGTCAGTGAAGCAACAGCGCACAACGTGATTGCGCAGCACTGCAATAACTTCCTGGTTGCAACGCTTCAGCAGCCGCAGACCGACGTCACGAAGGCCAAGGCCGCCCTCAAGCTGGCGTATGACGCTACTAGTCGCATCATGAAAGTAAGAGGTTTTAGACACACAACCTGTAAATGGTTCCTTCTTGTGTGACACAAGGCCAGGCAAGCTACCTTGTATTATGAGTAGTGCTGAATCACAGGCTGAAATCACAACAATGTGAGATGACTACAACACGATTACAGTGGCAGCACTGAGTGGCAGGAAACATTCCCAGGCAGTGTAATACAAAAGTAGTGAGTATTCACGGCACTACAACAGTGGTCAAGTTTCAAAACTAGCCCTGGGCTGAGGATCCAGGACAAGAACGATCTCTACACAAATTGCTCGTCTTAGAATGTGAGGCATGGTTTATCCTCTCTTATGTTACAAAGAAAAAGAAGATTATGGAACTCCCTGGGTCAGAATATGATAGAAAAACTCTTAGGGTTGTAGTACCCTGTCTAAAACCCTCCTTCCAAATATAGCACAAGTCTAAATATAGCACATCCCTAATGTCAGCCACTGGGAATCCTCGTCCAGGCTGGATTATTTACAGACCATCATCATTTGTTGGGAATATTGCTGAATGTAGCCTTAAACAGCAAACAAAACCAACAAAATGACATATGGTTGCCTCATTCATCACAATCCCCATTCTCATCACAGCCGCTGCTCACCCTCAAGACTCTGGACATGAATGACCAGAATATGTCCGGCTGGACCATCCAAGCCCAGAAAATGTTGCTAGGCGACATCGCCAAGACGCTGAAGGTAAGGCAATGGTGCGTCAGCATTCTAGAAGTTCGTGAGTCAATAGCGAAGCATGCGTTTTCATGGATGACAACTTCATGCACAGAGCGGTGTTTCGTTGTAGATTCTTACACCGCTAACAATCTTACAAGCGACATAACGATGTAAGAGTCGATAGGTCGAAGAGTAATAATCAATAAAGTTGTATGCTTCGTCATGAGAATCAGTAACGGTAGCTTGTATATTCGTGTATGACATATCGAGGAGGTCAACCGTTGTATATGTGTGTAAAACACAAGGTCAACCGTTGTGTATCAGTGTATAAAACATAAAGGTCAACTGTTGTATATCAGTGTATAACACAAAGGTCAACTGTTGTATATCAGTGTATAACACATAAAGGTCAACTGTTGTATATGTGTGTATAACACATAAAGGTCAACTCTTGTATATGTGTGTATAACACACACAAGTCAACTGTTGTCTATCGATGTATAACACATAAAGGTCAACTGTTGTATATGTGTGTATAACACATAAAGGTCAACTGTTGTATATCTATGTATAACACAAATGTCAACTGTTGTATATCAGTGTATAACACACACAGGTCAACAGTTGTATATCAGTGTACAACACACAAAGGTCAACTGTTGTATATCTGTGTATAACACACAAAGGCCAACTGTTGTATATCAGTGTATAACACACAAAGGTCAACTGTTGTATATATGTGTATAACACAAAGGTCAACTGTTGTATATCAGTGTATAACACACAAAGGTCAACTGTTGTATATAGATGTATAACACATAAAGGTCAACTGTTGTATATGTGTGTATAACACATAAAGGTCAACTGTTGTATATATGTGTATAACACATAAAGGTCAACTGTTGTATATGTGTGTATAACACACACAAGTCAACTGTTGTATATATGTGTATAACACATAGAGGTCAACTGTTGTATATCAAAGTGTATAACACATAAAGGTCAACTGTTGTATATCCGTGTATAACACATAAAGGTCAACTGTTGTATATCTGTGTATAGCACTCTAAGGTCAACTAAGTATATCAACTAACACATATCTCAACTGTTGTATATCAGTGTATAATACACAAAGGTCAACTGTTGTATATCAGTGTACAATAACACAAAGGTCAACTGTTGTATATCAGTGTATAACACACAAAGGTCAACTGTTGTATATCGATGTATAACACATAAAGGTCAACTGTTGTATATCAGTGTATATAACACACAAAGGTCAACTGTTGTATATCAGTGTATAATAACACACAAAGGTCAACTGTTGTATATCAGTGTATAATACACAAAGGTCAACAGTTGTATATCAGTGTATAATACTCAACTGTTGTATATCTGTGTATAACACACAAAGGCCAACTGTTGTATATATGTGTATAACACACAAAGGTCAACTGTTGTATATCAGTGTATAACACACAAAGGTCAACTGTTGTATATCTGTGTATAACACACAAAGGTCAACTGTTGTATATCGATGTATAACACATAAAGGTCAACTGTTGTATATCTGTGTATAACACATAAAGGTCAACTGTTGTATATGTGTGTATAACACACAAAGGTCAACTGTTGTATATCGATGTATAACACATAAAGGTCAACTGTTGTATATGTGTGTATAACACATAAAGGTCAACTGTTGTATATCTGTGTATAACACAAATGTCAACTGTTGTATATCAGTGTATAACACACACAGGTCAACTGTTGTATATCAGTGTATAACAATGTGCTGTCAACTGTTGTATATCTATGTATAACACACAAAGGTCAACTGTTGTATATCTGTGTATAACACATAAAGGTCAACTATTGTATATCTGTGTATAACACACAAAGGTCAACTGTTGTATATCAGTGTATAACACACAAAGGTCAACTGTTGTATATCAGCGTATAACACACACAGTCAACTGTTGTATATCAGTGTATAACACACAAAGGTCAACTGTTGCATATGTGTGTATAACACTCTAAAGGTCAACTGTTGTATATCTGTGCATAACACACAAAGGTCAACTGTTGTATATCTGTATAATTACACAACTGTTGTATATACATGTGTATAACACATAAAGGTCAACTGTTGTATATCAGTGCATAACACAATACACAAGGTCAACTGTTGTATATCGATGTATAACACATAAGGTCAACTGTTGTATATACGTGTAACAACACACCAACTGTTGTATATCTGTGTATAGCAACAACTGTTGTATATCTGTGTATAACACACAAATATGTCAAACAATACACACAAGTCAACTGTTGTATATCTGTGTATAACACATAAAGGTCAACTGTTGTATATCTGTGTATAACACATAAAGGTCAACTGTTGTATATCTGTGTATAACACACAAAGGTCAACTGTTGTATATCTGTGTATAACACACAAAGGTCAACTGTTGTATATCTGTGTATAACACATAAAGGTCAACTGTTGTATATCTGCGTATAACACACATAGTCAACTATATCTGTGTATAAACTGTTGTATATATGTGTATAACACACACAAGTCAACTGTTGTATATCTGTGTATAGCACTCTAAGGTCAACTGTTGTATATCTGTGTATAACACACAGAGGTCAACAGTTGTATATCAGTGTACAATACACAAAGGTCAACTGTTGTATATCGATGTATAACACATAAAGGTCAACTGTTGTATATCTGTGTATAACACACAAAGGTCAACTGTTGTATATCAGTGTATAATACACAAATGTCAACTGTTGTATATCAGTGTATAACACACAGAGGTCAACAGTTGTATATCAGTGTACAATACACAAAGGTCAACTGTTGTATATCTGTGTATAACACACAAAGGCCAACTGTTGTATATGTGTGTATAACACACAAAGGTCAACTGTTGTATATCAGTGTATAACACACATAAAGGTCAACTGTTGCATATGTGTATAACACACAAAGGTCAACTGTTGTATATCTGTGTATAACACACAAAGGTCAACTGTTGTATATCGATGTATAACACATAAAGGTCAACTGTTGCATATCATAACACATAAAGGTCAACTGTTGTATATCGATTGTATAACACATAAAGGTCAACTGTTGTATATCTGTATAACACATACAAGTCAACTGTTGTATATCTGTGTATAACACAAACAGGTCAACTGTTGTATATATGTGTATAACACTACAGATAGGTCAACTGTTGTATATCTGTGTATAACACCAAAGGTCAACTGTTGTATATCTGTGCACAATACACAGTCAACTGTTGTATATCGATGTATAACACATACGGTCAACTGTTGTATATATGTGTATAACACACAAAGGTCAACTGTTGCATATCAGTGCATAACACACAAAGGTCAACTGTTGTATATCCGTGCATAACACATACTAAGGTCAACTGTTGCATATCTGTGTATAACACATAGGTCAACTGTTGTATATGTGTGTATAACACACAAAGGTCAACTGTTGTATATGCGTATAACACACAAAGTCAACTGTTGTATATCTGTGTATAACACATAAAGGTCAACTGTTGTATATCCGTGCATAAACACATAAAGGTCAACTGTTGTATATCCGTGTATAACACACAAAGGTCAACTGTTGTATATCTGTGCATAACACACAAAGGTCAACTGTTGTGATATCTGTGTATAACACACAACAAGGTCAACTGTTGTATATCTGCATAACACACAAATGTCAACTGTTGTATATCAGTGCATAACACACAAAGGTCAACCGTTGTATATCAGTGCATAACACACAAAGGTCAACTGTTGTATATCACATAAAGGTCAACTGTTGTATATCATGCGTACAACACACAAAGGTCAACTGTTGTATATCAGCGTATAACACACACCAGGTCAACTGTTGTATATCAGTGTATAACACATGCCAGAGGTCAACTGTTGTATATCAGTGTATAACACACACAGGTCAACTGTTGTATATCTGTGTATAACACACAAAGGTCAACTGTTGTATATATGTGTATAACACACACAGGTCAACTGTTGTATATCAGTGTATAATCACACTGGTCAACTGTTGTATATATCTGTGTATAACACACAAAGGTCAACTGTTGCATATCCGTGCATAATACACACAAAGGTCAACTGTTGCATATCGATGTATAACACATAAAGGTCAACTGTTGTATATATCAGTGTATAACACACAAAGGTCAACTGTTGTGTATATCTGTGTATAACACACAAAGTGTCAACTGTTGCATATCTGTGCATAACACACAGAGGTCAACCGGTTGTATATCAAAGTGTAACACACAAAAGGTCAACTGTTGTATATCGATGTATAACACACAAAGGTCAACTGTTGCATATATGCATAACACACAAAGGTCAACTGTTGTATATCGATGTATAACACATAAATGTGTTGTATATCATGTATAACACATATAGGTCAACTGTTGTATATATGCGTATAACACACAAAGGTCAACTGTTGCATATGCAGTGTATAACACACAAAGGTCAACCGTTGCATATCTGTGTACAACACACAAGGTCAACTGTTGTATATCTGTGCATAAATACACAAAGGTCAACTGTTGTATATGCGTGTATAACACACAAAAGGTCAACTGTTGTATATATGTGTATAACACAAGATCAACTGTTGTATATCGTGTATAACACACAAAGGTCAACTGTTGTATATCAATGTATAACACATAAAGGTCAACTGTTGTATATGTGTATAACACACAAAGGTCAACTGTTGTATATCTGTGCGTATAACACACAAGGTCAACTGTTGCATATCCGTGTATAACACACAAAGGTCAACTGTTGTATATCATGTGCATAACACACACAGGTCAATCCGTTGTCATATATGTGCATAACACAATACCGGTCAACTGTTGTCAACTGTGCATAGCACACATAAGTCAACTGTTGTATATCTGTGTATAACACATGAGGTCAAAGGTCAACTGTTGCATATCAACGTATAACACACAACTGTTGTAGGTCAACTGTTGTATATCAGTGTATAACACACAAGGTCAACTGTTGTATATCAGTATATAACACACAGAGGAACAACAGTGTATACTGTTGTACACACATAACACTAAGGTCAACTGTTGTATATATGTGCATAACACACAAAGGTCAACTGTTGTATATCAGTGTATAACACACAAAGGTCAACTGTTGTATATATGTGTATAACACACAAAGGTCAACTGTTGTATATCTGTGTATAACACACAAAGGTCAACTGTTGTATATCGATGTATAACACATAAAGGTCAACTGTTGTATATGTGTGTATAACACATAAAGGTCAACTGTTGTATATCTATGTATAACACAAATGTCAACTGTTGTATATCAGTGTATAACACACACAGGTCAACCGTTGTATATCAGTGTACAACACACAAAGGTCAACTGTTGTATATCTGTGTATAACACACAAAGGCCAACTGTTGTATATCAGTGTATAACACACAAAGGTCAACTGTTGTATATATGTGTATAACACAAAGGTCAACTGTTGTATATCAGTGTATAACACACAAAGGTCAACTGTTGTATATAGATGTATAACACATAAAGGTCAACTGTTGTATATGTGTGTATAACACATAAAGGTCAACTGTTGTATATATGTGTATAACACATAAAGGTCAACTGTTGTATATGTGTGTATAACACACACAAGTCAACTGTTGTATATATGTGTATAACACATATAGGTCAACTGTTGTATATCTGTGTATAACACATAAAGGTCAACTGTTGTATATCTGTGTATAACACATAAAGGTCAACTGTTGTATATCTGTGTATAGCACTCTAAGGTCAACTGTTGTATATCTGTGTATAACACACATAGGTCAACTGTTGTATATCAGTGTATAATACACAAAGGTCAACTGTTGTATATCAGTGTATAACACACAAAGGTCAACTGTTGTATATCAATGTATAACACATAAAGGTCAACTGTTGTATATCTGTGTATAACACACAAAGGTCAACTGTTGTATATCAGTGTATAATACACAAAGGTCAACTGTTGTATATCGATGTATAACACATAAAGGTCAACTGTTGTATATCTGTGTATAACACACAAAGGTCAACTGTTGTATATCAGTGTATAACACACAAATGTCAACTGTTGTATATCAGTGTATAACACACAAAGGTCAACTGTTGTATATCAGTGTATAACACACAAAGGTCAACTGTTGTATATCTGTGTATAACACACAAAGGTCAACTGTTGTATATCTGTGTATAACACACAAAGGTCAACTGTTGTATATCAGTGTATAACACACAAAGGTCAACTGTTGTATATCTGTGTATAACACACAAAGGTCAACTGTTGTATATCAGTGTATAACACACAAAGGTCAACTGTTGTATATATGTGTATAACACACAAAGGTCAACTGTTGTATATCTGTGTATAACACATAAAGGTCAACTGTTGTATATCTGTGTATAACACATAAAGGTCAACTGTTGTATATGTGTGTATAACACATAAAGGTCAACTGTTGTATATCTGTGTATAACACATAAAGGTCAACTGTTGTATATCTGTGTATAACACACACAGGTCAACTGTTGTATATCAGTGTATAACACACAAAGGTCAACTGTTGTATATCAGTGTATAACACACAAAGGTCAACTGTTGTATATCAGTGTATAACACACAAAGGTCAACTGTTGTATATCTGTGTATAACACACAAAGGTCAACTGTTGTATATCAGTGTATAACACACAAAGGTCAACTGTTGTATATCTGTGTATAACACACAAAGGTCAACTGTTGTATATCAGTGTATAACACACAAAGGTCAACTGTTGTATATCATCTGTATAACAACAATATAAAGGTCAACTGTTGTATATCAATGTATAATGTGTATAACAGGTCAACTGTTGTATATCTGTGTATAACACACAAAGGTCAACTGTTGTATATCTGTGTATAACACACACAGGTCAACTGTTGTATATCTGTGTATAACACACAAAGGTCAACTGTTGTATATCTGTGTATAACACACAAAGGTCAACTGTTGTATATCAGTGTATAACACATAAGGTCAACTGTTGTATATCTGTGTATAACACACAAAGGTCAACTGTTGTATATCAGTGTATAACACACAAAGGTCAACTGTTGTATATCTCGTGTATAACACACAAAGGTCAACTGTTGTATATCTGTGTATAACACAATAACAGTCAACTGTTGTATATCAGTGTATAACACCAAAGGTCAACTGTTGTATATCAATGTATAACACATAAAGGTCAACTGTTGTATATGTGTGTATAACACACTAAAGGTCAACTGTTGTATATCTGTGTATAATACAATAAAGTCAACTGTTGCATATCTGTTGTACACAGAGGTCAACAGTTGTATATCAGCGTACAATACACAAAGGTCAACTGTTGTATATCTGTGTATAACACACAAAGGCCAACTGTTGTATATATGTGTATAACACACAAAGGTCAACTGTTGTATATCAGTGTATAACACACAAAGGTCAACTGTTGTATATATGTGTATAACACACAAAGGTCAACTGTTGTATATCTGTGTATAACACACAAAGGTCAACTGTTGTATATCGATGTATAACACATAAAGGTCAACTGTTGTATATCAGTGTATAACACATAAAGGTCAACTGTTGTATATCTGTGTATAACACATAAAGGTCAACTGTTGTATATGTGTGTATAACACACACAAGTCAACTGTTGTATATCTGTGTATAACACATAAAGGTCAACTGTTGTATATCTGTGTATAACACATAAAGGTCAACTGTTGTATATCTGTGTATAACACATAACGGTCAACTGTTGTATATCAGTGTATAATACACAAATGTCAACTGTTGTATATCAGTGTATAACACACATAGGTCAACTGTTGTATATCAGTGTATAACACATAAAGGTCAACTGTTGTATATGTGCGTATATACACTCTAAAGGTCAACTGTTGTATATCTGTGTATAACACATATAGGTCAACTGTTGTATATCTGTGTATAACACATAACGGTCAACTGTTGTATATCTGTGTATAACACACACAAGTCAACTGTTGTATATGTGTGTATAACACATAAAGGTCAACTGTTGTATATCTGTGTATAACACTCTAAGGTCAACTGTTGTATATCGATGTATAACACATAAAGGTCAACTGTTGTATATCAGTGTATAACACATAAAGGTCAACTGTTGTATATCTGTGTATAACACTCAAAGGTCAACTGTTGTATATCTGTGTATAACACATATAGGTCAACTGTTGTATATCTGTGTATAACACACAAAGGTCAACTGTTGTATATATGTGTATAACACACACAAGTCAACTGTTGTATATCTGTGTATAACACTCAAAGGTCAACTGTTGTATATCAGTGTATAACACACAAAGGTCAACTGTTGTATATCGATGTATAACACATAAAGGTCAACTGTTGTATATCTGTGTATAACACACAAAGGTCAACTGTTGTATATCTGTGTATAGCACTCTAAGGTCAACTGTTGTATATCTGTGTATAACACATATAGGTCAACTGTTGTATATCTGTGTATAACACACAAAGGTCAACTGTTGTATATATGTGTATAACACACACAAGTCAACTGTTGTATATCTGTGTATAGCACTCTAAGGTCAACAGTTGTATATCAGTGTACAATACACAAAGGTCAACTGTTGTATATCGATGTATAACACATAAAGGTCAACTGTTGTATATCTGTGTATAACACACAAAGGTCAACTGTTGTATATCAGTGTATAATACACAAATGTCAACTGTTGTATATCAGTGTATAACACACAGAGGTCAACAGTTGTATATCAGTGTACAATACACAAAGGTCAACTGTTGTATATCTGTGTATAACACACAAAGGCCAACTGTTGTATATATGTGTATAACACACAAAGGTCAACTGTTGTATATCAGTGTATAACACACAAAGGTCAACTGTTGTATATATGTGTATAACACACAAAGGTCAACTGTTGTATATCTGTGTATAACACACAAAGGTCAACTGTTGTATATCGATGTATAACACATAAAGGTCAACTGTTGTATATCAGTGTATAACACATAAAGGTCAACTGTTGTATATCTGTGTATAACACAAAGGTCAACTGTTGTATATCAGTGTATAACACACACAGGTCAACTGTTGTATATCAGTGTATAACACACAAAGGTCAACTGTTGTATATCTGTGTATAACACACAAAGGTCAACTGTTGTATATCAGTGTATAACACACAAAGGTCAACTGTTGTATATATGTGTATAACACAAAGGTCAACTGTTGTATATCAGTGTATAACACACAAAGGTCAACTGTTGTATATAGATGTATAACACATAAAGGTCAACTGTTGTATATCTGTGTATAACACACATAAAGGTCAACTGTTGTATATATGTGTATAACACATAAAGGTCAACTGTTGTATATGTGTGTATAACACACACAAGGTCAACTGTTGTATATATGTGTATAACACACAAAGGTCAACTGTTGTATATCTGTGTATAACACATAAAGGTCAACTGTTGTATATCTGTGTATAACACATAAAGGTCAACTGTTGTATATCTGTGTATAGCACTCTAAGGTCAACTGTTGTATATCTGTGTATAACACACATAGGTCAACTGTTGTATATCAGTGTATAATACACAAAGGTCAACTGTTGTATATCAGTGTATAACACACAAAGGTCAACTGTTGTATATCAATGTATAACACATAAAGGTCAACTGTTGTATATATGTGTATAACACACAAAGGTCAACTGTTGTATATCTGTGTATAATACACAAATGTCAACTGTTGTATATCAGTGTATAACACACAGAGGTCAACAGTTGTATATCAGTGTACAATACACAAAGGTCAACTGTTGTATATCTGTGTATAACACACAAAGGTCAACTGTTGTATATCTGTGTATAACACACAAAGGTCAACTGTTGTATATCAGTGTATAACACACAAAGGTCAACTGTTGTATATCAGTGTATAACACACAAAGGTCAACTGTTGTATATCTGTGTATAACACACAAAGGTCAACTGTTGTATATCGATGTATAACACATAAAGGTCAACTGTTGTATATCTGTGTATAACACATAAAGGTCAACTGTTGTATATCTGTGTATAACACATAAAGGTCAACTGTTGTATATCTGTGTATAACACACAAAGGTCAACTGTTGTATATCTGTGTATAACACACACAAGTCAACTGTTGTATATCTGTGTATAACACACATAAAGGTCAACTGTTGTATATCACATATGTGTATAACACATAAAGGTCAACTGTTGTATATCTGTGTATAACACAAACAAAGGTCAACTGTTGTATATCAACCATGTATAACACAAAAGGTCAACTGTTGTATATCATAGCACTGTATAACACACAAAGGTCAACTGTTGTATATGTGTGCATAACACGCACTAGTCAACTGTTGTATATCAGCGTATAACACATAAAGGTCAACTGTTGTATATGTGTGTATAGCACTCTAAGGTCAACTGTTGTATATCTGTGTATAACACATATAGGTCAACTGTTGTATATCTGTGTATAACACACAAAGGTCAACTGTTGTATATATGTGTATAACACACACAAGTCAACTGTTGTATATCTGTGTATAACACTCTAAGGTCAACTGTTGTATATCTGTGTATAACACACAAAGGTCAACTGTTGTATATATGTGTATAACACACACAAGTCAACTGTTGTATATCTGTGTATAGCACTCTAAGGTCAACTGTTGTATATCTGTGTATAACACACAAAGGTCAACTGTTGTATATATGTGTATAACACACAAAGGTCAACTGTTGTATATATGTGTATAACACACAAAGGTCAACTGTTGTATATCTGTGTATAACACACAAAGGTCAACTGTTGTATATCGATGTATAACACATAAAGGTCAACTGTTGTATATGTGTGTATAACACATAAAGGTCAACTGTTGTATATCTGTGTATAACACATAAAGGTCAACTGTTGTATATGTGTGTATAACACACACAAGTCAACTGTTGTATATCTGTGTATAACACATAAAGGTCAACTGTTGTATATGTGTGTATAACACATAAAGGTCAACTGTTGTATATCTGTGTATAACACACAAAGGTCAACTGTTGTATATCTGTGTATAGCACTCTAAGGTCAACTGTTGTATATGTGTGTATAACACACACAAGTCAACTGTTGTATATCTGTGTATAACACATAAAGGTCAACTGTTGTATATGTGTGTATAACACATAAAGGTCAACTGTTGTATATCTGTGTATAACACACAAAGGTCAACTGTTGTATATCTGTGTATAGCACTCAAAGGTCAACTGTTGTATATCTGTGTATAACTCATATAGGTCAACTGTTGTATATCTGTGTATAACACATAACGGTCAACTGTTGTATATCTGTGTATAACACACACAAGTCAACTGTTGTATATGTGTGTATAACACATAAAGGTCAACTGTTGTATATCTGTGTATAACACACAAAAGGTCAACTGTTGTATATCTGTGTATAACACACAAAGGTCAACTGTTGTATATCTGTGTATAACACACAAAGGTCAACTGTTGTATATGTGTGCATAACACACACTAGTCAACTGTTGTATATCAGCGTATAACACATAAAGGTCAACTGTTGTATATGTGTGTATAACACACATAAAGGTCAACTGTTGTATATCTGTGTATAACACACAAAGGTCAACTGTTGTATATCTGTGTATAGCACTCTAAGGTCAACTGTTGTATATCTGTGTATAACACATATAGGTCAACTGTTGTATATCTGTGTATAACACACAAAGGTCAACTGTTGTATATATGTGTATAACACACACAAGTCAACTGTTGTATATCTGTGTATAGCACTCTAAGGTCAACTGTTGTATATCTGTGTATAACACACAAAGGTCAACTGTTGTATATATGTGTATATAACACACAAGTCAACTGTTGTATATCTGTGTATAGCACTCTAAGGTCAACTGTTGTATATCTGTGTATAGCACACAAAGGTCAACTGTTGTATATATGTGTATAACACATAAAGGTCAACTGTTGTATATCAGTGTATAACACATAAGGATCATGTCTTGTATATTAGTGTATAACACGTAAAGATCAGTTACTGTATACCTGTGTAAAACAGGTAACCAGCAAGGAGGAGGGTGAGCCTGCGTTTTTGCTGGCAAAGGCAGACACAGGCACCAACATCGTCGACACCGTCACCCACGTCTCCCTGCCTCTCAACCCCCTGGATGTCTCCACAAACAAAGCTTCACCAGATCAACTCGAGGCCAAGATGAAGACACGCGAGGCAGTCGTAAAGTCTATGTCGGGGGTCAAGGCCGGACCAGGTCCCACCATCACATGCAAGGACATCAACGAGGTGAGAGACTGTTTTCCTAATGTGAGCATCTCATGTCACTCATCCAGCAGAATCTAAATTCGACTTCTTCCCGCACTTAGACAGCAATGTTCGGTTTGCGCAACAAAGAGAAACTGACCAGTCTTCCTACATGCGAGCGAAGCGAGCAAACGTTGGCAACGTACTTTCCTCACTTCGGTTTCAAAACTAGTTTTAATATCAGAATAAAATATCAAAAGTAGACAGCCATTTCCTCACAGGGTTGTGGTCTCAGATTTCCAACCTCATATTTAATAATTACTCACGTATAATATATTTAAGTCAACATTTTAAGCTTAACTCGTGGCATATCACGACGTAAATCTAAATAAGCTTGTTGAATCACATGTCCGCCAAATGGAATACTTGCGGAGTTATCTCCCATGCTTCATTCGCCCACGACGTCAGAAGTTTTTTTGTAGAATAAATGTTACGAAGATTCTGACAATGTCGACGGCAGATAAGAAAAATAATCTTAAACAGTTTAATGGTAAAATTAGGCAATATGATATTTCTTTTTAATTTCTGTGTATTCGTGTTCCTTCACTCCGTTGAACCGGAAGCTGGCAGGGATAATGGAGAGGTAATGGAGGCGAAGAACGATGTGATATGCCACGAGTTTCGCTTAAAATGTTGAATTAAATATATTACACATGAGTAATTATTAAATATGAGGTTGGAAATATGTCACTGTATGGAGATTGTTGTACATAATATGTCACTGTATGGAGATTGTTGTACATGGTGTGTCAGTGTATGGAGATTGTTGTACATAATATGTCACTGTATGGAGATTGTTGTACATGGTATGTCAGTGTATGGAGATTGTACATATATACAGTTGTACTGTATGGAGATTGTTGTACTGTAATGTGTATGGAGATTGTTGTACATGTCGTGTCACTGTATGGAGATTGTTGTACATAATATGTCACTGTATGGAGATTGTTGTACATAATATGTCACTGTATGGAGATTGTTGTACATGTCGTGTCACTGTATGGAGATTGTTGTACATAATATGTCACTGTATGGAGATTGTTGTACATGTCGTGTCACTGTATGGAGATTGTTGTACATATGTCACTGTATGGAGATTGTTGTACATGTATGGAGATTGCTGGTACATGTGTCACTGTATGGAGATTGTTGTACATGTCGTGTCACTGTATGGAGATTGTTGTACATAATATGTCACTGTATGGAGATTGTTGTACATGTCGTGTCACTGTATGGAGATTGTTGTACATAATATGTCACTGTATGGAGATTGTTGTACATAATATGTCACTGTATGGAGATTGTTGTACATGGTATGTCAGTGTATGGAGATTGTTGTACATGTCGTGTCACTGTATGGAGATTGTTGTACATAATATGTCACTGTATGGAGATTGTTGTACATGTCGTGTCACTGTATGGAGATTGTTGTACATAATATGTCACTGTATGGAGATTGTTGTACATAATATGTCACTGTATGGAGATTGTTGTACATAATATGTCACTGTATGGAGATTGTTGTACATAATATGTCACTGTATGGAGATTGTTGTACATGTCGTGTCACTGTATGGAGATTGTTGTACATAATATGTCACTGTATGGAGATTGTTGTACATGTCGTGTCACTGTATGGAGATTGTTGTACATAATATGTCACTGTATGGAGATTGTTGTACATGTCGTGTCACTGTATGGAGATTGTTGTACATGTCGTATGTCACTGTATGGAGATTGTTGTACATGTCGTGTCACTGTATGGAGATTGTTGTACATGTCGTGTCACTGTATGGAGATTGTTGTACATAATATGTCACTGTATGGAGATTGTTGTACATAATATGTCACTGTATGGAGATTGTTGTACATAATATGTCACTGTATGGAGATTGTTGTACATAATATGTCACTGTATGGAGATTGTTGTACATAATATGTCACTGTATGGAGATTGTTGTACATGTCGTGTCACTGTATGGAGATTGTTGTACATGTCGTGTCACTGTATGGAGATTGTTGTACATAATATGTCACTGTATGGAGATTGTTGTACATGGTGTGTCACTGTATGGAGATTGTTGTACATGTCGTGTCACTGTATGGAGATTGTTGTACATAATATGTCACTGTATGGAGATTGTTGTACATGTCGTGTCACTGTATGGAGATTGTTGTACATAATATGTCACTGTATGGAGATTGTTGTATATGTCGTGTCACTGTATGGAGATTGTTGTACATAATATGTCACTGTATGGAGATTGTTGTACATGGTCGTGTCACTGTATGGAGATTGTTGTACATGTCGTGTCACTGTATGGAGATTGTTGTACATAATATGTCACTGTATGGAGATTGTTGTACATGTCGTGTCACTGTATGGAGATTGTTGTACATGTCGTGTCACTGTATGGAGATTGTTGTACATAATATGTCACTGTATGGAGATTGTTGTACATAATATGTCACTGTATGGAGATTGTTGTACATAATATGTCACTGTATGGAGATTGTTGTACATGGTATGTCACTGTATGGAGATTGTTGTACATGTCGTGTCACTGTATGGAGATTGTTGTACATAATATGTCACTGTATGGAGATTGTTGTACATGGTATGTCAGTGTATGGAGATTGTTGTACATGTCGTGTCACTGTATGGAGATTGTTGTACATAATATGTCACTGTATGGAGATTGTTGTACATGTCGTGTCACTGTATGGAGATTGTTGTACATAATATGTCACTGTATGGAGATTGTTGTACATGTCGTGTCACTGTATGGAGATTGTTGTACATGTCGTGTCACTGTATGGAGATTGTTGTACATAATATGTCACTGTATGGAGATTGTTGTACATGTTGTGTCACTGTATGGAGATTGTTGTACATGGTGTGTCACTGTATGGAGATTGTTGTAGTTGAATGTTGATCCTCTTTCCACAGGCTGCATTCCAGCTGGCTCTAAACTCCTCCTCTAGTGTGGCGAGGGCTCGGTACCAGAAACACGCAGTGAGGAAATTTGTTTTCAAAGATGACGTCAAACTTGGCACTGGCTTCCAATGGGTGGGATGGACCTTGGATCTGAAGGAAACAGCGAATGCGCTAGAGGTAACTTCTGCCTCTCTAGTGACAGCTGCCGACGCCTTCATCTCATCTTTCGCTGGCATGTACTACTGCAAGCTGTTGGCGCCGTACCGTGCCATGGAGTGGATCTATGTGGACTCACTCCGAAGAAATACCTCTCCCAGCCTGTTGGGGTGATGTGAAATGTATTTAAACTACCTAAGAAATTTAGACATATGATATAATAAATGGATTTACTCTTTTGCATGATTTTTCTAAGATACGTTTCAAGTGATTGACCAGGATTAGTTAGATTTAGGGAGTGGACAAAATGTTCACTGTTTCCATAATTACAAATATGACCCGAATATTATCATTATTATATGGGTATTTATATAACGCTATAGTCCATCCCATCTTCATGCAACTTCAAGGCATTTTGTTTTTTTCTTCGATCACTGGATGTCAGTACTCTCAATCACTCTCATCACATCACGATCACCCTGATCGACATTGTTGCCTGTTACATCACGATCACGCTGATCCAGTAGGGTTATTTAATGACCTTCTCCTGGTGGCACCAACTATATTTAATGACCTTCTCCTGGTGGCACCAACTATATTTAATGACCTTCTCCTGGTGGCACCAACTATATTTAATGACCTTCTCCTGGTGGCACCAACTATATTTAATGAGCTTCTCCTGGTGACACCAACTATATTTAATGACCTCCTGGTGGCACCTGAAGTGCTCCTGAAGTGCAATGGCTGACGTGCAAGTAGTTTTTAGTGTTTTAAAAGAACCAATCAACACAAGAGGCCGAACAAGTCAAAGGACACAACACAAGCGATGACACAATGACTTGACACCCCTTATACCCGTAATAGACTATGCAAGATCTACAAATAACTATTGACTAACGCTTAAAATGATACTACTTGAGTTAAAACTGTAGACAATCAAAGAAACCAAATCTTAAATGACTTCATACCTGCCACACTACAAATCCATTACTCTGTACAAGCGGGGGCACTTTATGTTGTTATAGTGATGACTGAAAAACATATCTGAGAGATAACATCGCCCGAATGCACCACATTTTCATTTGATCCAGATTTGCCCTTGACCAATACAGCTCACCGCGAATAGTTGGAAACTTGCTGATGTGGCGTAAAACAATATTCATTCATTCATTCTGGATCTATAGGTAATACCCCACACTGGCCTATGATGACCCGCCGTCAGCGAAGTCACTGGGTCTGACCACCCAATCCACATGACATGACAAGGGGAAGAAATGGCAGTTAACTTTTGACAAATTTATTTACGTGAATCGTGTTTCGTTTTGGGGATACCATGACATGTGTCAACCAAGTCAGTGAACCTGACCACCCGGTCCCGTTAGTCGCCTCTTACGACAAGTATGGGTTGTTGAAGACTAATTCTAACCCGGATCTTTACGTGTAACACTGAACATAGTTTGTGTACGTTATTTCGGTTTAACGACAACAGATAAATTCTGAACAACTGAGTGTAGCCAACCTGTCAAAAAGAATGCACATTTCCAGTCGGATACAGAGAGTAAAAACGAGTTAACATACAGATCACAATACGACCCATAAATACACGCATATTTTCATCGAGAACCTCCAGATCACAATCCAATTCATAAAGACACACATCCTTTCTTCCAGAACCCTCAGATCACAATACGACCCATAAAGGCAAACATATTTTTACCGAGAAACTGCAAATCACAAACCAATTCACAAACACACACCAGTTATTCCACAACTCCCAGATCACAATCCAATTCAGAAAGAAACAATCCTTTCTTCCACAACCCTCAGATCACAATCCATAACGAAGTGCATATTTTCATCGAAAACCTCCAGATCACAATCCAATTCATAAAGACACACATATTTTCATCCACAACTTCCAGATCATATTCTGATCCATGAAGACACACCCCCTTTCAAGTCAACCACTGCACATATGTTCAAATCAAACAGTGGTGGAACATAGGGTCATTTCAAACAGTGGTGGAACATAGGTTCAAGTCAAACAGTGGTGGAACATAGGTTCAATTCAAACAGTGGTGGAACATAGCTTCAAGTCAAAAAGTGGTGGAACATAGGTTCAAGTCAAACAGTGGTGGAACATAGGTTCAATTCAAACAGTGGTGGAACATAGGTTCAATTCAAACAGTAGTGGAACACAGGTTCAATTCAAACAGCGATGGAACATAGCTTCAAGTCAAACAGTGGTTGAACATAGCTTCAAGTCAAACAGTGGTGGAACATAGCTTCAAGTCAAACAGTGGTGGATGATATGTTCAAATCAAACAGGTTCAATTGAAACAGTTGTGGAACATAGGTTCATTTCAAACAGTGGTGGAACATACGTTCAATTTAAACAGTGGTGGAACATAGGTGCAAGTCAAACAGTGGTGGAACATAGGTTCAAGTCAAACAGTGGTGGAACAAAGGTTCAATTCAAACAGTGGTGGAACATAGGTTCAAGTCAAACAGTGGTGGAACATAGGTTCAATTCAAACAGTGGTGGAACATAGGTTCAATTCAAACAGTGGTGGAACAAAGGTTCAAGTCAAACAGTTGTGGAACATAGGTTCAAGTCAAACAGGTTCAATTCAAACAGTGGTGGAACATAGGTTCATTTCAAACAGTGGTGGAACATAGGTTTCAGGTCAAACTGGTGGAACATAGGTTGTCAGGTCAAACAGTGGTGGAACACAGGTTCAAGTCAAACAATGGTAGAACATAGGTTCAATTCAAACAGTGGTGGAACATAGGTTCAAGTCAAACAGTGGTGGAACATAGGTTCAATTCAAACAGTGGTGGAACATAGGTTCAAGTCAAACAGTGGTGGAACATAGGTTCAATTGAAACAGGTTCAATTCAAACAGTGGTGGAACATAGGTTCAAGTCAAACAGGTTCAATTGAAACAGTAGTGGAACATAGGTTCAGGTCAAACAGGTTCAATTGAAACAGTGGTGGAACATAGGTTCAAGTCAAACAGGTTCAATTGAAACAGTGGTGGAACATAGGTTCAAGTCAAACAGTGGTGGAACATAGGTTAAGGTCAAACAGTTTCAATTGAAAAAGTGGTGGAACATAGGTTCAAGTCAAACAGGTTCAATTGAAACAGTGGTGGAACATACGTTCAGGTCAAACAGTGGTGGAACAAAGGTTCAAGTCAAACAGTGGTGGAACATAGGTTCAGGTCAAACAGTGGTGGAACATAGGTGCAAGTCAAACAGGTTCAATTGAAACAGTGGTGGAACATAGGTTCAATTGAAACAGTGGTGGAACATAGGTTCAAGTCAAACAGTGGTGGAACACAGGTTCAATTCAAACAGTGGTGGAACATAGGTTCAAGTCAAACAGTGGTGGAACATAGGTTCAAGTCAAACAGTGGTGGAACATAGGTTCAAGTCAAACAGTGGTGGAACATAAGGTTCAATTCAAACAGTGGTGGAACATAGGTTCAATTCAAACAGTGGTGGAACATAGGTTCAATTCAAACAGTGGTGGAACATAGCTTCAAGTCAAACAGTGGTGGAACATAGGTTCAAGTCAAACAGGTTCAATTCAAACAGTGGTGGAACATAGGCTCATTTCAAACAGTGGTGGGACATAGGTTTTAGGTCAAACAGTGGTGGAACATAGCTTCAAGTCAAACAGTGATGGAACATAGCTTCAAGTCAAACAGTGGTGGAACATAGCTTCAATTCAAACAGTAGTGGAACACAGGTTCAATTCAAACAGTGATGGAACATAGCTTCAAGTCAAACAGTAGTGGAACACAGGTTCAATTCAAACAGTAGTGGAACATAGGTTCAATTCAAACAGTGGTGGAACATAGGTTCAAGTCAAACAGTGGTGGAACATAGGTTCAAGAACATCATCTCGAGGGTATGTTGGATTACTCTTGTTACAAGCTGGGAGGCCTATATCAGGGGCCAGAAACAGTGGGTGCCGTTGTTTAAACGTCGCGTGGACAACAAATATACACATGTTGCACATCGACGTGAAGCTGATTCCCAGGGCTAACTGGTGGTATCATCAGAAGTGACCTGTCTTTAACGGGTTCGACGCCGGGGCGCTTTTAAGCCCGTTTCACGGCAGTTTTCACGCTGCAGGTGCTTGTTATGTTTCGCACATCGACCACAGGGTTTTGTTGTTACTATGGATTGAAAGCCCTGTGTCTTGGCTTTCACGTCATGTGCGACACGTGCGGGTGTCGTCACGTTTTCCCACCCTTAAAGCCACCCGAAGCTAAGCCCCATGCTTGTGACGGGAGCCGAAACAGCTCAGATTTGGGCCGAGGGGTTTGATCTCTGCATCCTGCTTGCACTAATTGTCTCACATCCGGAGAGAGATACATATGCACGTATATCATATATGACAATGTTGCCACGTGCATGAAGCACCTGAGATTATCACGGGGTCGACGTGGGGAACCTGGATGGACGCCCACGTCCATTGGCCATCTGTTATAGACATGTGTTTTTACAAAGAAAAGAGCCTTGCTCGGCGAGCATTGTTTCCATAGAAGCGAGTGAGTGTGTGAGTGAGACGTGATGCTAGATTAGGGAGGCGTGTATAGTTGTTGAAACCATAAAGTGAGCGAGTTAAACAAGCCGCCAGATTGGGGAGGGGTCAAATGTAAGGGAAATGTATGACACAGACAATGCAACTGTCACCCACGACCCACAACCGGCGATGACTCGCGCCATCCCCACAACAGCAAGTTCGAACAGCGAACCTTTTTGCCACTGCTGTATAAACACAATGGGCCGAAACCACAATTATTGAGTTTTGGAGTTAGTTGGACTATCTACCGGAAAGGGCATGGGCGTTTATTTAAACATACCTACTAGTGTTGGGAATTGGTTGAAATCTCACAATTGATGATTACTTCATTACCAACCTACAATCATCGAAATTTTTAATTTTTTAAAAATCTTTTCTTTATTACACTCAGTGGGTTACATAATTAAAGTACATTCAAAATAAGATACAGTGTCGGTCGGAACAGAGAGAACTCTAGCTAATGACTCGGCATTTACAACAAGATAAACATTGACATTGGTAGTAACAGGTGATCAAACATATACAAACGGCAATAGAGGTGAGCGCTAATATATGGGCAAAATAGTTAAGGTATGTTTTGCAGTACATTCCATTTTCTGTTGAATTGACTAAATGTATCATTTTTATTAGCAATGTATTTTTATTGTGAAGACATCTTTTAGGGTAACTTTAAAAGAATTAATGCATGGTTTAGACCCTTTGATGTTCATAACAAATATATGCCGTTTGGCCAGAATAATCATATGAGTTAATAAACTATCAGCGCAGGAAGAAAGAAGAATGCCATTTTTTGTTATTTCAATATGTCTTCCGAATATTATATTAACATAGTTGCTAAAATCGACCCAGAAGGATTTGACATATGGGCATTTTATATACACATGGTCGATATTTTCGCCTTCTGTCCCACAGAAAGCGCACAAATCGGAGTCAACCACTTTCATTTTTAACAGTTCTTTTTTGGTATAAATTATTCTATGCAAGAATTTGTATTGAAATTCTAATAGTTTTGTATCACTTATGGCTTTTCTATATCTTGCAAAAATACATTTCCAGTCAATAGATATATCAAGTTCTCTTTCCCATTTATTACAAACGTTCGGGAAGCTGGTAGCTGAGATGAGTTTATCACAGAGAAGTCTAGATCCTTTACAGGGATTATTAATATCGTTCCAAGGGCATACAGTTTTAATGTGAAAAAAATCAATTTTAGCATTTTGCAGTCTTGTTCTCCATACCTTTGGGATGTTAAGTACTAAGCGATTGTAATCAAGTATGGTACCCTTTATATTGAATGATGCTTTTAGGTTTATGAATGGGATTAATCCGTTTTCATCATAGAGGTCTTTTACATAAACTATACCTTTGTTAAACCAGTTTTTTATAATAAAGTTTGAGTCACGAAAGTGGTGGTTTAACCACAGCGGTTGCATTAAAGTGTCGTTGATATCCTCAGTATTAACAGAATGGATCTTTACATATTTACTCCACGCCTTTAGAACATCATTCCAGAAGGGGTGTTTTATTTTCAAGTAAAACGGGATATTTGCACCGAAGTGGAAGATATAGTCTAACCGAAAGCCGGAGAGGACATATTGTTTCTGTTTAGTGATGTATCTTTTTAGACATGAAATTTTTAATGATTCAATAAATGTTTTAATATCAATCATTCTTAGACCTCCATCTTCATATTTCCGGGTAAGGTTGATCCGTTTTATTTTGTCCTTTTTGTCGTTCCATATAAACTTAAAAAAAGAGAGTGTTCAATTCTGCGATAAAGTCGGGTGGTGGGTTTGGAAGGGAGGTAAATATGTGAACTATGGTTGATAAGGCCAACGTTTTAATTACAGTAATTTTGCCAATCAAAGTCAAATTACGTTTACGCCATTTTGAAAGAATTCTTTTGATGTTGTCTAGTCTTTTTCTAGTGTTGATGACCCACAGGTTTTGCAACGAAGCGTTCAGTGTTATTCCCAATACGTCGAAATTTCCTGCATGCCAATCTAGATTAATGTCAAGGGTTAGTTTTATCTTACTTCCAGCGAGTGATCCGAGCCATACTGCCTTAGTTTTATCACCGTTTATTTTCAGGCCAGACATTTTATAAAAGCTTGATAGAGTATCTATTGCTTCCTTGAGAGAGGTCTCTGGTCCATCTAAAAATAATTCTGTATCATCTGCATTCTGACCTATAATGTATTCGATATCATTTAAGGTGACACCTTTTATTTCGACATTACTGCAAATCATAATCCCAAGTATTTCTGCAACGAACAAAAACAAATACGGTGATATTGGGTCTCCTTGTCTGCAACCTCTTTCGTTTTGGAAGAAAGTAGATAAATGTCCATTTTGTACAATACAAGAAGTTGCATTTGACATTAAAATACTAACCCATTTCTGTAATTTGTTCCCAAAGCCAAACTTATTCAGGACCATCATGATAAATCATCGAAAAAATTGGTTAGCGTCATTTTTCAGATTTTCCTATCCAGGTTGTTATTGCAGATATGTATAACATGATGCAACTTGCTACTTTAAAGTGATGACTGATATATCATGAACAACTTCCTGGAGTCTTAGAGAAATATTTTCAGATAGTGAAGTGAATTAAACACGTTTTCAGGCCCTGACAACTTCTAAGATACGTTCCATTGTCAAGTATTTCAAAGACTAAAACTGTAGTTCCAAAATCGTTTATGTTCGATTATGAGAAAATGTGATCGATTGCTTGATCGTTTGGTCACTGCGACCAATCTTCGATTATTTCAATTAATCGGAACACCACTAATACCTACACATACAGTTACGAATGGAAAGCCAGAACTGGAAATTGGCTTTTGACGTCAAGTGGACGCCATCCTTGGCTAACAGTGCAGGTCCCACCCTCATGTGCTGGCTGTGGTCCCAAAAGGTGGCATCCAGACGGCGTCGCAACATCCTCTTCAATCGCCGGTTTGCCTCCTCCACTTTCTGCTTGTAAGCAGAGACCGTCATGTTCCTTGGTTTTACCCTCGGGAACAGACTTCCTATCACTGCTCTGGAGTCCGGCCGTTTCCACCGAAGGTAGTCCAGAAGATCCAGCAAGTCCTCAACCAGGTTCTGAGGATCAGTTGACGCCGACACGTCGTTCTCTCCCACTTGAAAGAAAACAATGCCCTGAAAACCTGCATCAAGGACATCCACCTCTGCTTTCATCCGAGCAACAGTCGCCCCTCCGATCCCACGCACGGAAGTGAGGATGACACGTGGAGGGGGACAGGCTTGATCAAGTCGCCGCACAAAGCTGTGTCCCAGGATGGCAAAGTGGACTGGCTTTGAAACAGGACCTTTAAAAAGTGTGTAGGCCATGGCTTGAATGAAGTCTTCAACAATGATTTCTGACAATGAGTTGTGTCAAACAATTTTAGCACAAGTGCCGTGATGCTCGTATCTAACTGCTAGGTAATATATCCCGGGCGATTGATAAGTGTTTGTATTAAGCTCTGCATTGAGGTCACAGAGGTCACAATCATTCATGGATTAAGACCTGTTGCTAGCTTAAACCTGACACGACTCACGACCCAAACAAGTGCCTCTGCAAACATGACACCAATCAAGACTCAATTGAAGACAATGTTGTGAGTAAGAACTCACCATGAAGCTACTTTAGGAATGTAATTGTGTTTATCTTGTGTGAAGGTAACCTTTAGTAACAAACAATAAGAATTAAATATCACAAAACCGTGTCTCCGTTTTCTCTCCACATGTAAATATAGACAATGCCAAGGCTAAACGCAGCAATGAAAACATTTTATTCATCCTTCCAGACAGCATCAAACTAGGTGCAAACAAAAGAAAATTGAGTTCGCCATCACACCAGGTGGAATTAAAGACAATACCAAGGCTAAGCGCAGCAATAAGAACGTTTTATTCATCCTTCCAGACAGCATCAAACTAGGTGCAAACATAAGAAAAATGAGTTCGCCATCACACCAGGTCAGTCCTATGATCATTTGTGTAAGAAGTCTGAAATACCGCCTTCAGAGGAAAACCCTCCAAACCCTGTATAGTTCATTTGTTTTACCACTTTTTGACTATTGTGATTTTATTTGGAACAACTGTACACAAACTCAAGAGTTATTGTTAAAAAAAACTTCAATTAGATGCTTTAAGAACCATATGTGGATCAGTTAGAGGAGTTTGTCATTCCAAAATCTACCATGAAACTGGTTTTTCATCATTAAGGGAACGTCGTAAAAATCACCAAATGTATGTATTTCATAAAATGTTCCATAATAAAACTCCAAAGTATTTATCAGATCTAATTCCAATAAACATATCCTCTGTATCCACATATGGATCTAGATCTAGCAATATGCTTCAAGTACCATTATGTCGTACGGAAACATATAAAAAATATTTTTTACCATCCTCTGTGATGGAGTGGAACAAGTTAGATAATGATATAAGAAACATAGATTCAAGAATTGCCATGTTCAAGAAACACTTTGATCGAACTGTCTCATCCAACATACATCATGTCTTCAGAAACACTGGTAATAGATTTAATCAAATAATTCATTGTAAGTTAAGACTTGGCTGTAGTGACTTAAACGCACATAAATTTGACCGTTTTCTTCAAAATACGTCTACTTGCACTTGTGGCCATCATTATGAAGATGCCATTCATTTTCTATTTATCTGTCCAAATTTTAATACAATTCGATCGAAGTGTTTCTATTGCATAAATGGTTTTAATATTCAATCTGTACTATGTGGAAGTTACTCATATTCTGACGAAATCAATGAAAATATTGTAAAATCTGTACATGACTATTTTACCTTAACAAAACGATTTTTTACCTAATTGATTAATTATACTACTGTCTTTTTCATTAAGTCTTTTACTCCTCAAATGGTGTGTTCTCTTGTCTGTAATGATGAATGTATATAAAATGTTTCCCATCGCATTGTATTCGGAGAGGTATTTTTATAGGCTTATAGCCTGTTTACCAATCCGTTCATTTAATAATGAATAAAATTGTTTAAATCACACCAGGGTGAAATTAAAGACAATACCAAGGCTAAGCGCAGCAATAAGAACGTTTTATTCATCCTTCCAGACAGCATCAAACTAGGTGCAAACATAAGAAAAATGAGTTCGCCATCACACCAGGTGGAATTAAAGACAAATATCCTGGCTAGTTCGTAGACATTGAAAGCATGTGCCCCTCACCTGGGAACAATACTTCCAATGCCTCGGCCGACCGACTGAATTTTGAACCAAGTGTGGAAAATCACTTGAGCCAAAGATTATATTTCAGTTTCACGTGCCCGACTTTACCTCGATGTTTACCTCTCTTTATTTTAATAGTATTATTGGTTCTTTGTTTCGTGTTGTTATTGTTTATTTTACGTTTTAACCTTCTTTGTATTAATGCTTTTTAGCTTTATATTTATGTTATTGCGGGTTGGGTTAGTGATTTAGTTTAAAGAGAAGGCCGTAGGCTTTTAGTTTTAATTTTATGTAATTTCAGTTTGGGTTAGCGTTTTAGATTAGAGAGAGAATAGAAGGACTTACTGCCTTTTCACGTTAATTGTATGTTATATCGGTTTGGGTTTAGTGTTTTAGTTTAGAGAGAGACGGTGTTAACTTGTACTTTTATTTTCGCATTCCCCTTTTGTATGACCAACATCATAAGGACGAAGCATTGGTGCATCACAGTCATATACCCACATGGATAACCATAGCTCACGAATTCAATCCCCAAACAATTACATAATGGACAGATAATTCAAACATGTCAGCACAAATAAATAATACGAAACATTAAACCTGGAAGGATACTACTTTGATTTCAAAGTCTGATTGCTGTGAAGGCGCAGTTGAGTCTACGTAGGAAGGTCGTCGTGGTAGATCAGATCTCTGTGATTTCTTCAGGCACTGTTAATAATAGCAGTGGAGTTGATAATAGCAGTGGAGCTGCTACACGTGATGAGCAACACATACTACACTTTACATCAACATGCATAACAAACGTCAGAAAACGTCAATGTCCGTCTGGCATGTCATGCCCTCGCGTCTACCCATCAATTGGGTGCCTCACATATATAGCTGTAGACACTACAGCAATAGACCTCTCATTTCCCATATGCCACACCTTAGGGAATTGCAAAGATTTGACACGGCCAATCACGCGCAGTTACCGTCAACCATCGCCTCTCCTCTGAGCCGCTGCCACCCCCACCAGACTTCAAACTGGTTTGGGCAGAACCATCCACCACCGTTTCACCACCATCGCCTCTCCCACTAAGGGGACTCGAACTCCTTTACCTGCGCCAGCCCCATTTCACACCATCGCCTCTCCTCTAAGGGACGCTCCTTCGTCCCATGCTTTGTCCAGCAGAACATCACCACCGTTTGCGCTTGCTTACTGCCAAGTCACCTCTGAACCTCTGCCAAGACTCGAGCTGGTTTGCCTGCGCCAGCCACCATTTCACCACCATCGCCTCTCCTCTAAGGGGCCGCTCCTTCGCCCCCATGCCACACCAGGACTTCGTCCTGCTTCCAGCAGAACATCACCACCGTTTGCGCTTGCTTACTGCCAAGTCACCTCTGAGCCACTGCCGAGACTCGAACTGGTTTGCCTGCGCCAGCCACCATTTCACCACCATCGCCTCTCCTCTAAGGGGCCGCCCCTTCGCCCCCATGCCACACCAGGACTTCGTCCTGCTTCCAGCAGAACATCACCACCGTTTGCGCTTGCTTACTGCCAAGTCACCTCTGAGCCACTGCCGAGACTCGAACTGGTTTGCGTGCGCCAGCCATCGTTTCACCACCATCGCCTTTACTCTAAGGGTCGCCCTTTAACCCCCTATGCAACACCAACATTTGAGCAAAATTGTGCAATATATATTTTAATGTTCAGGATAGATCACATCTGCGTTCACCACCGTCACCGACGTCAAAAGAGCTTTCTAATGATATCAATACAGGTATGTTGCAGATAGGTATAACGGATTTAGATGTAAACAAAGACGCGATAAGGCAAAGCTTGAACAAAGGCCCATTCGAAAGGCCGCCGACACAAGAAGCGGCGGTATAAACCGACGTGTGTAACGTCTCAGCACAACGTCGCACATGTCCGTGTTATACGTCGTTTGAAGCGTACTTTCGAGGGCTTTCGACTGCATAAGACATATTGAACATCAGACCATGGATATAGAAATTATAGCCGAACACTGAACATCTCGCTGATGTCGGAGGTGACACGACACCAGAAGCGGCGGCAACTTCAGATGTGTGTAGCACCTTTGCAAAATATTGCACATGTACGTGTTAGACGACGTTAGAAGGGCATTTTGAAGGGCTTTCATATGAGTTATAGAAATAAAGGATCGAACGACAGGTATTGCTGTTTTGGTAAGATTCCAAACTATTGTACTTTTTAGTTCTGTCAAGCATATTCATTCCTGTATAGCTCAACTATCTAATGTTGCACAACAACATATTACATATTTCCAGAATCCCACATGAATGATCTTGCACATGCACTATAGATGTAAATATTAACGCCGCCGGTATAGCCGGTGTACAGATTCATCTAAATTCCGCCCCATCTATATCACGTCCCATATATTTTGCAGTTCGCACATTAATACTCATGCAGCTCCACCACTGAATGTGCAGCATGTGCGTATTAATACATTGTCTAAAACACGCCTTAAATGGCTTTCAAACGCACTATAGAAATGTATTTTCTGAGGTGATGTGTAAGAGTAGTAGCCCTTATATCATGACTGCATGATGTTGGCGAAAAATTGCTATATCACAGAAGAATTGAGCTTCAGTAAAATTACACAAAACATCACGTCGGAGTTTCAATCTGGACTGGTTACCAGGGGCAGCACAATATTCATGTTGGCATATTTGGAGAGAGCGTTTCCTCAGGTTTCCAACAATGTATAACATGCATAGATATGACAAAGTAGAAGGCTTCCAAAATGCAATGGCGCGGGCGACTTCCACCGGAGGCTGGGTGGAACAAACTTCTTCCACCGGGACCTACTTGGAAGAAAAATGCACAGCTTAAACTCACAGAAACCTTAATTGCTCGACTATAAATTTGCATAAAAACAAACGGAAACATTCTCCGTGTAGCTCCAGGATCCAGCTATCAAACGACACGCAGCATGCGCGTGTAAGGCGATTTATGCAGCTCCCAAGGGAGCCGTGCTGAAATAGGTGATACAAGGTTTTCTGTGTCAGGGACTATACTCGGAGTTCACATCTAGAACGACGTCCTGCCAACACCCACGCTCAAGAGACCACACCAATACTTACACAACTGTAGTGTGTGAGTCATACCGTCTTAATCCGATAATACACTCTTACCTATAGGCTTGACTAACATTATTTATTAAGAATGATAACAGTTTGATATATGTTGGGGTTAAATCGCTTTGAAATTAAGGCTTCGTTTTCAGAAACACAAGTAAAGGCATGTAAAAGTGTAATAGTATAGAGAGTTTCGGTGTTTTGTGTACCAAGGTTTCGGTGCCAATCTGGGGCATGTGTCTGTAGGGCCAGATTCATCGAGGAAAACGAAGTAAAATATTAATGCTTGCTAATTTTCCAATGCAATAGTACTTATCATCCAAATCTGTGTTCCATAGTAGATATTGCTTGTGTGAGATCAAACGATATAAACTATTGACATCGCTGCACTGCAAGTCTAATGGTAGACCGTGTTCAGAGAAGTACATTTTTCATTGAAAACTAATGAAGAGTGTTTTTTGATGATAAATAGAATTTTACCCTCGTGTCTTGTGGCAAGCCTCGGATATTTGTAACTTTATCAAGTCGTGTTGATTTATTTGATATCAAAAGACACTCGGGTGAGATTATATATTACAAGTGTCACTTGTATTTGCTTGTTCATCGTGTTTGTAAACGAGCACGTACACACAGAACCGAAAAACCAGGACTATAGTATGTTGTAACCTCTGCCAGATTCCAGTTTCCCAGCCTTATCAATTTACATAAGTCAGACATTAAAAGACGCTGACAAGACACTGCCGTCTCCTACAGTACCTGGTGCAGCTCCCAACATGACGACGACGACGCTGTTGCTGCTGACTTCAGTCCTGGGCACGGCCCTCGCAGTCACCCCCCACATCTTGACCCCACAGGCCAAACAGGCCCCCGAGGCTGCCCTGATCATCGTCCCCGGGGCCTACGTGAAGGGACAACAGTATATCCCTCTAGGTAGGTCGCTACACGTGCCCCAATGATGTGTCTCGATATGTGACCCTATATTCTACTTGGTTTATTCAGGAGTAAATAAGGCCACCGGCCCATATTACAAATCATGCAACACAATTATACACTATATATGGACCACCAGTAGTAATGATGTACAAGGGTTTGACAATAATCACTTTATGTTATATTAAGAAACTTGACACGTCCTTTACGTCCTAAGAACACATATTTTGCAAGGCAGTATACAATATGATAATTATCGCTTTTACAGAGCATAATCGAGTTCTGTATAGATGGACATTTACAATGGCAGTGTGGCAAAATACTTTGCCTTAGATCTGAGTAAAATGGACACTGTAATAAAACATGAAACTCAGATTCTTGCACAGGGTGCACATAATCTATCTTCTGGTGTAATTATATATTTTCTACCAACTTCAGTGACCCTATATATATTACATACAATGATGGTCTTCTTGTGACTAAAGGTGCAATGTGAGACGAGAGGCAAAAGCTACGTCCCCTTTTATGCACAAGAATAAGACACGAGACAATTGTACATTGCACTCTAAGTCGGATGATTCTAGAATCAACTCCTTGTAGCACTTTCCAGATCGTTCTGCCTAAATGTAGTACACGTCTAAATATGGCATTACACCGGAAACTGGGACGAAAGTGATGTTGTGACGTCAGCTGGATTACCAGTTTCCCAGCCTTATCAGAAGTAGTGAGTTAGTGAGTGAGTATGGGTTAACGCCGCTTTTAGCAATATTCCAGCAATATCACGGCGGGGGACACCAGAAATGGGCTTCACACATTTTACCCATGTGGGGAATCGAACCCGGGTCTTCGGCGTGACGAGCGAACGCTTTAACCACTAGGCTACCCCACCGCCTGCATACCTTGCGTTTCTTTTGCTGTTCAGTATATATGATCATCTCATACAATGATGGTCTTCCTGTGGCTTGAGATACAATGTGAGACGAGAGGCAAAAGCTACCTCCCCTTATACGCACAAGAATATTGATGCGAGAAAATTCTACACTGCACTCTCAGACGTATGATTCTAGAATAAGCACATTGTAGCACTTTCCAGATCTGGTACAAGTCTAAATATGGCATTACACCGGAAAATGGGACGAAAGTGATGGTGTAACCTCTGCTAAATTACCAGTTTCCCAGCCTTATCAGAAGTAGTAAAATCCGTTTCCATTCATAACGGTTTCCTGATTATAGCCATGGTAATAAAATACAACTTACATCTTATCTGTGTATACTTCCGGTCCGATACAGGTCAGTGTCAAGGTCACTACAACGGAGCCTGAGGCTGTAAAGTATGACAGCGCTCCTACATTAAACACCTTGTACTTCAGAACTATTTCGTAGATTATAGTGAGTGGTTAAGAAACGAGTCTTGCAATCATATTGCAAAGATAACCTGGGGACAAATGATTAAGCATTCTAAAGAAAAGAGTTTGTTTATGACAGTACCTTCTGTCTCTGAGGGGCTGGGGTTGGGTTTATTTACATACAGTTCTGAGAGCGTCCAATTGTAAGTTTTCTAGAATACGCGATTGTTCGGAAGTTCAGTTATCCCAAATGTGCGAGCAATAGTGAAAATTAGGTCAGATGAAAGATTTAAACATAGTTTCCAGGATGTTTCTTGATAGGCGGTATTTAAAACTCCTCAACCAACTGATCATTGGACCAACTTAACGAACAACATCACTAATATGATCAGTTGCTTGTAGAGTTATTCTTAAATATGTCTGGCTTATAACTCATTTGATGATTGTCCCATGTATGAGGAGGTTAGGTTTCACAGAGGAATTGGCTTGAGATCAAAACTGTATACCTTCGGTTCTATTAGGGCTTAATGTTACTTGCAACTCAGGACTCAAGTGGGAGATTTAGCTTAGATCATCAGTAAGACCGGAAGTAGCTACAGTCGGATCTTCTGTAATAAAATATAGCGGTGTATCGTCAGGGAAGAGACAAATATCACTGTCACTATCAGACACAGTGTCATTTATCTCAATAGAAAACAGCAGTGGTCCGAGGAAAGAACCTTGGTCCACTCCAGCCTTGAATGTCATACATTTCCTGGTTGGGAATAATAATTCTGTAACTTTATGCCAGACCGTATCGAAAGCTTCACTTATTTCACAAAGACCGCTTGAATTTTCTTTTTGTGTTCAAGGGCTTTCATGTAACAGGTAATTGATTTGCTGAGGAATCTCCTGGCATAAATCCTGACTGTGAGTGTGTTTAAATCATTATCTTTGAGGACGTTGACTACGTATTTAGATAAATATTTCTGAATACGTATGTACTTGCAACAGGACATAATTTGAACATTCGTTTACTCTGTCTTATGAACTGGTATTACTGGTGCCTCCTGCCGAGTGGTGGAGAGATCAGTTAAATAGGTTGTCAGTAAGGGTGCTGAACTATTTGCTGCGTAATTAAGGAATGTATAGCCTATCACATCTGTACTGATTGCTCTTGTACTGTCTAATGCACAGGACCAAAAACCGGATAGTAAACCATTGAAATAAACGTAAATACAGTAGGAAATACATGCCTTGGCCGGATTTACGTATGTTTTCAGATATTTCCTAACTTCGGGCATATATTTCATATGAATCTATACCTTTGAAACATATGCTCATCGTACATTTTCGTATGCACAAGAACCTCGTTCATGTATGCCATGACCGGATTGTCAGGTATTTCCAAACATGAATTGCAAAACAGATACCCCAGTAAATACATTTCCGATGCATTCCTTTGAATTTCAATGGGTGCTGAAATTTACGATTTCGTTTTAAGTTTACCCAGGTTGGAAACATGTAAATTTACTTAGGTGGGGAAACACTTGTAAATTTTCACATGTGCAAATGTTTACACACCTTAGATATTTATGTATCATACCGGATTTCAGGGGTATGTATATGAACGGTTCATACACCTTCATGTTACCTGTGCTCAAGCAAGATGATCATTTGTTTCCATCATGTGAATTACTTGGTTCATGTAATTTCATTTTCACACATTTTAGTACGTTTGAAATCAACGTTCACGTGACCTCATTATTCTTATCATCAAAAGAGCCTGACTAAGAAAGCGGTATTACGCAAGCTAACATGGCTTATTAAGCTGCGCTCGCACTTGTTGCCAGTATCAGTTACGCTTTGTCTGCGGTGTTGGCAAATCTTGTGAGTGGTGAACAAAGGGCGATGAGCTGCCCTTCGTCCTTGCAAGTGTCCCTAGCTGTCCCAACAGAATAGCACTTTATCTCTCTTGTAGTCTGTCTCACAGTCCCTGAACCACATTATTTTCCCTGCTGCCAAGCCCTCTCTGCAGTGCTAAAGCCCTAAATAAAGCAAGTCTAGATTTCCACAGGTTCTGAATCTCTAGTCTCCCTGGGGCTCCTTTCCAATTTAAATGGGCTTGTCTGTTACTATCAACATTATATATATTCAGACACTAAGCATTAGTCTATCTCTCTTGGAGCACGGCCAAATACGCTACACGAACCAACTCGTAATTTCTTAAGTCTCTTCAGCTCGCGCATCAGTACTGTAAAATAAGTTTTGGCAGTACATAATTGGAATATTATTGCACTGCATGTGACCTTTCTTAATAGTCTCACAGTGCCTGAACCATGTTATTTCTCCTTCCGCTCAGCCTTTGCTGTAATAACGCCACACAAAAAAATAGTTTTTATCGTGTAGCGATTATGTCCGGATGGCACAGGCGGGTGCGTTCTCTGAGTATACCATTGGCATGTTGGGCCTCTGTGCCTTTTGTAAAATTTGTCTTGATTGTCCTGTTTAAATTCACGATCCATAAACCCAGAGTCCGAAAGCAAATGTCACACAAGTAAATGTGATGTTGCATTGCTGCAATTTTCCATGTCGGAGAAGTCCTTCTAACAAGATATATATTCCGTTGTTTGGAGCAGGCCTATGACTATTACGCCCCAGTTTTGCTAAACATCTTGCAGACCTTTAACCTGACATAGACGCAGACCTCGCATGTTCAAGTTCAGATCTGACAGGTGCCGAAAATATTGATTCCGGCAAGAATGCAATATCTCAGTGGGTTATTGTTTTCCTAAGTAAGTGGAGTGCTTTCTACAACATTGGAGATAATGGTATCGTTGTCTTCCTGATATTCCCCCGAACGGAAGCTCTACCCATTTAGGGTACAATGTGTAAGTTACAGATTTGTAGGGAATAGTCTTAAGACTTTTCTACTTTGACCAGGATTCTTCGAACTTGCAACAGTCGTTTGAGAAGATCAAGAGAGAAAGGGGTAGTGTGCAATGTATCTGGCGGACGTATATGGAGAAAGTTCGAAGAATGTTTCTGTATAAATACAATAATAGAAATACCGGTTATGTTTGAAACGTACCCTCAATCTGATAGCCAGTGAGATTATTGTGAAAGATCGCAATATGTATCATCATAAACGGGCCCAGATAAAAGTACATGTCATTCATTCCCACATTATATCCCCTTTATAGACACGGGACATGGTTGTTACAGGTAGGGCAAACACTTTCTTCTATAGGTATCTGCCGGTTTCACGCTACATACATGTATTCAGATAACAGGGAAAAGTAGCGACGCAGGTTCTCCTCCATCACACATATAATTGTATAGATATCCAGTGATTAGGGATAGCGCTGCAGCAACTTACTGAAATTTACGACATACACTATCATCTGCAGTAGTACTGCTATACCCAGCATCGTTTTTATTTCTCTCTTACATAAGGTGAAATGTCACAGGGTTGTCATGGTAACGATAATTTGGCATACTATTTATTGTCTTATTCTTTTATCTGCGATTAGAATTTAAATCAGTTTTGGCGTGAGCATCTTTAGAGAAAAGAAGCTGTAAAACGAATATTAATGTGATCGAACCTATAGGCCTTTGTCAAAGCGCGTTTCAAGCCACCTACATAAAAAACCTTCATGATAAATATCTGCTAATCCATGGCACGATTCCAACCATATCATGAGCATGTGTTTGTGAATCATAATCAAATAGTGATGTTACGAGGCGTCCATGCCGCGTCAACAACACATGAAAACGCACGAGAATTGCAATACAGGCCCCTAAACCACTGATGCTCCGTGACCTGGAGACACAATTCATGTGATTGAGCGTATGTAGGCAAAAGACAAAATGGATACTCGTGCTGTTATGCTTTTGAATTATTAAGTATTCGTTCTTGTCACGGGATACAAGTATACTTTCCAGTTTCAACCAAATGTACATTCGAAGGATATCGATTTCTAGGTTAAGCTATTGGAATCATATTTACAATTCAAAGACTCAAATAATGGTCTGTTGTCCAAATATTTGTTTTCCATATCTTGTCCCAATCTGTATCCAGAGACCATACAATAGTCTATTATATAGTCTCTGTTTTATCATAGTCAGAGAACGATATTATTTTCCCTTCCGCCCAGCCCTTACTGTAATGCTTACGCCCTAAATGAAGCATATCTAGATATTCCCAGGTTCAGCGTCTGTTAAAACTCACTGCAGGGTTCGGGTTACAGAGTAAACAATACCAAACACCGGCGGCTGGCGGGGACCAACATCTTCAGTAACATTTACATCTGCCAACGCTTAATTCGCAAGTGGTGAGGCAATACGCTAATGAGGCTAAGGGTCCTGTACCATGCTTGTGAAATATCTATGATGCCTTATATGAAGTCTATAATCTAAGCAAGTCTATCTATGTATGGCTTTAAGTCACTGCTTGAAGAAAAGCTCCTTTAGAATTTGATTTGGTAAATATTAGTATTTCACTGACTCAATCACATTCGAAAACGCATAGCAGCCTATAATTCATTGTGACTATGATTAAGCCATCACTGTAAAACACAAGGGTTATTTCCTTTGAGTTAACTGACAGGCTTTCGGTATCAAATATTTAGAACTCCAGCCAAAGGTGGAAATATGGCGTTTTTGTAATGCTTTTGTTGCACTTAATGATAAGTGATTGTTAAATGTACATATGATGTTTTTGAAGGATAATCTCAGCTGACTCAGAGACTTTGCACGTGTTTTCCCCCACTCTTTCCACACCCATCCTTCAGTTTTTATGTTTGTGACATGATCTGCACACTGATAATTTAAAGCAGGTATATAAATAATAACTGTTTGCAATCTTTACCCAATGTAGTTTTCCATTTATTTAGCAATTTTCAGTTTCTATTAATTTCTGGAAATTTTGTACGGAGGTACACTTTTAATTAACAGTTTCACCCAATAACAGTAAAGCATAGTTATAAAACGTTTCGGTACTTTGATAGATTAATAAGTTCACATTATATTCCATGATATTGGGATGCCAAAATGATTAACATTATTATATAATGTATAACAAGTCAGACAGCAAAAAGCAAAAATTAAAAACCCATAAGCAACATAAATGATGTCAGGTAGTAAGCTTTCAATAATTACAGAAACTGCTTAGTTATCTAACTTTATGAACTAATTGCAATCACTACAGTTTTCTATAATCTATCCAAGAGATGGAATCAAAATAGGTGTACAGTATATTCCGTCGGGTAACTGAAATTTGAGAAAACGTCCGTATGGGACAACATCTGTATTCCGAATCAAAAGAGGCCATCTGACGTAGTGGTGTAACGATTCATCGATAGTATCGATGTTTGCATAGTCAACAATGCGATACGAATGCATCAATACAAAACACATTTAGGCAATACATCAGGATATTAATATCGCAAGGGCTGTGATACATCGATGTATCGCCACAAGAGACGATATATCCCGATACTACTTAAGTACTACTGAAAGTTGTAAGGAATATTGCATTAGGAAAAGGAAGGGAGTCTCTTTGAAATTCTTCTGAAGTGAACCTTGTACTGTGAGACGAACTTAAGAATAATGCCGACCTGTCATTTGAACCCGTGCATCTGAATAGCGGTGCAGTCCATTTTACCATTAAGGTGCCCAGGGTATGTAAAGCGATAAACTGTCAGTGATGGCATTGTCTTGGTTACTGTGTAACAGTGTTGAATGTACTGGCGAATTGCGCATTTATCAAAATCATCAAATTCAATTTTCCCTTCGGTACGGTTAGGTCTACTAATGCCTACAGTGAATAATGCCTACAGGGAATAATAGCTACAACGTTTGCAGTGACAGCGATACGCTTACCTGCACACAAGTAGATTGTTCCACTTAGTGTGCACTATTGCCTACAAAGGGATTAGGGGAGGCCAGCAAGGAGAGTAAAGAGTAAGACCAAGAGTATTAAATCGTTAGCTAGCTTATGTTTTGATAATTCCATACGCATTTAGTTCTCACACGAGAAGGAAATTGAAGAGTAAAGTAATTAATAGAGAGATTATTAAAGGGAGAAGGAAATGTATTGCTTTAAAATTGAAGAATAGAGTAATTAATTGAGAGATTATTAAAGGGAGAAGGAAATGTATTGCTTTAAAATGCTTGTGATACAAATCTTCATTGCAAATCATGGCAAATCCCAAGAAAGTCGAATACTTCACATCACAGAAAGGAGGACAGCAGGTACTCTTGGAGGATACCGCTACAGACTCAACAACAGGCGACAGACGTGTGTACACTGGAAGTGTGTTCAAGGTGGCTGCTTTGGCAAGTGTACGACAGTCGGACAGTTTGTTCGGAAGCAGACCCACACAACCACCCACAAGAAGACCAGGTAGCCCTGAAGATTGCCAGTTCCTGAGGCAGCGGGTACAGACTGAGACGACGCCAGTTCAGGTGATCTACGATGAGGAGATTTCCCGACTTGACCGAGGTGAAGCAGCAACAGTCAAGTCGTTCCATTCTATGAAGAGTGGACTCTACAAGCAGAGACGGAAGATGATGCCGCCACTTCCCCAGACGCTCAGCGAGGTGAATCTACCCGACTTCTTCAAGGAGACTACAGATGGACTGCCCTTCCTCTGCATTGATGACGGTGATGATGACAAGATTCTCTGCTTCGCCACAAGTGACCGCCTGACCCTCCTGCAAGAAGTGGACACTCTCTACATGGACGGCACCTTATACTCCTGTCCTCCTCTCTGGGATCAGCTGTACGTCATCCATGGCCTAGTCGGAGGAAGATGACCCAGTTGGTCTTCTGTCTACTGCCGAATCGTCAACGCCGCACCTATGAACGCCTGCTACGTCTCCTGAACGACAAGATCCAGCAGACAACGGGATCGCCCCTTCAGCCTGATGTCATCCAGACGGATTTCGAAATCGCTGCCATCAACGCTGTTGAGACCGTCTTCCCCAACTGCGACGTCCGTGGATGCTATTTCCACTACAGCCAGGCTCTCTGGAGGAAAGTACAGAACCTCGGCATCAGCGAAGCCTACCAGCAGGATCCTGAGGTCCACAGATGGGTCCGACGAGCAGCAGCACTCCCCCTCCTCCCAGTGGCCATGGTACAAAATGCCTGGATAGAGGTCATGGACGACGCCCCTGCCATTGGACAGAAGGGATGAGTTCCAGGACTACATCACCAGCACCTGGGTAGACGACCATGCACGGTTCCGAGCCGGACTATGGAATCACCACGACACCAGCGGCCCAAGGACGAACAATCATCTCGAGGGTTGGCATTCGCATCTCAACAAGACCGTCCAGAGAGCCCACCCGAACATTTCGCTCTTGTGAAGGTTCTGCAGAAGCTGAGAAAGCGAGAGAAATAAGCTTGTGCAGATGGCTCATGGCGCCCGTCCCCACCCCGCAAGAGGACGTACACAGAAATTGACCAGAGACTCACTCGTCTGAAGGCCCAGCTGACATTTGGTATCAAGACACCCTGGAATTCCTGACTGCTGCAGGATATTTGATCAAGCTGGCTTGAAACCAAATGACTATGTTGATGAATGTGAGAAACTGTGTGTATACATGTAAATTACTTTTGGTTACCACAATGACTTTATTAATGAATGTGGTAGTTGACAGTGTGAAAGATGTATATATGTATGTATAATCATGAATCAAATTAAGTTTTAATTACATTTTAATCCAAATAAATGATTATGTTTTATTTATGTAAATTTATTTATCTCAAAACAAGCTACTATGTGAAAGATATGAATAAAGTTTAAGAAAATTAAGAAAAATATGACAACAATGTGAAAGATATGTATATGAATGTACATATGTATATGAATGACCAAATAAAATGTCTCTCAACATAGAAAGTTACTGTTTTCTATATACTGTAGGCATTAGTGCACTTTGAAATAGGACCATGCCACTTTATTGAAAGGTTGAAGGCAGGTGCAATCAGCAGCACTGGTGCGTAAAGTTGTTTATTTAACACTGTAGGCATTATTCACTGTAGGCATTAGTAGACTCCACCTTCGGTACGAGTACGCACTTTCCCTGGGCTTGTGAACTTACTGGTACCCATCGCGGGAACGCATTTACCAGGCGCGTAGCAAGCCAATTTTTGTCGTGTAAGCCCGATAGGCTGCAAAGCTGTATATTTAGTTAGTGTTGAGGCCTTGCCCAACTTTCATTTTCAAAATCATGTCTAAGCCCGGGGCTTTTTTCATGGTGATGATTTAAAAAACCCAAATCACTTTATTAGGCATTGGGCTAAAAATGAAATTTTAACAATTAAGGACCTTTGTAATGAAGGTTATTTTAAGTCTTTTGAAGATCTGAAACTCAAATTTGATATTGGAGGAACATATATGGTTTTTGTAATGTTGATAGTGAAACTTTATGTCATGTATATTGGGAATGTATTGTAACTCAAACCTGCTGGAAAGAACTTGAAAACTGGATAATCCAAAACAAACAGAAATTTGAAATAAGAAAGACTTTGGTTTGGTTTGGTTTTTGGTAATAAGCCATTGCTAAATCATATAATCTTTATGCTAAAAGTCATATATATATACTTGCACTTTAAAGAATAGAATTCCAAAAGATATTAATGTCTTAAAAATTTTTAAAGACACTTACACGGTTGAAAAATTCATATCCAGAAGGAACAATAATTTTGATAATTTTTCAGAGAAATGGTTTCCTTTATCCTCAGTTTTCAATCTCTCTTGACTTAATCTGTAATCAAACTTGAATAACTTTATTGCATTATAATTTCTTCATGCTACCAGTTGATGAACTTTGATCATGCATATGTACACTTTTTTGCTTTACTTTATATGCTTGTATTCAATTATGGGAACAAATGAAAAAAAAATCACAAAGAGTTTAAGGTAGCTGGTCACGTGATCATTATCGTATTATAGTTTCAGACCATCACACCGATTACAAATGAGATATTCTTCAAGATCATTAAGGTTAACAGCTGTGTTTGTTCAAACATGCCATAGAAAGTCAAGTGAGTGTATGAGTGGTTTTTTTTCCAACATATGGGCGGACATACATACATACCATTGCAACCGCTTCACAATATATTATATGCACAAATATTCTACATACACAATGAATTTTAGCAGAGTGGGTCGTTTGTTTCCGTAGTTCCACCAGAAGACATTTTGGGTAATAAATATCACACTTTTGATATAATCATACACAATTAAATGTTTTGCCATATATTCTTACAAACTTAGCTGCAAATACTTGCAATACTGCTGACTCACCTTTAAGCAATATTTACGTATTCACTCACTAAGTCTTTTGTCACTCCAGATGTTTTGTATGCATGCGTTGGTTATGTACAGCAAAGTATACCATGTATACAGCTTAGTATTTCTAAGTAACCCACCTTCGTCACACTTTGGTGTGAAAGGTGTCAGTTGAGTTTACACAGGACCCTTTGTGTGCCCTGTTGATACTATTTACACTCATATGGTCCTGCTTGCAGGTGCAATATACAGTTTTATGTAAAATATATATAATCAACACTAAGGTTATACGGACCCTCATGAACGTGGTAATGCACATGGAATTGGGTAAAATACAGAAGCCATTTAAATTCACATATTTTACCGATGTTACTGTAAACTAGCAGTCAATGGAAAACGAGGCGGTAATCAGTTCGTGATTGTTGAATGGGGTAAAATAAAGCAAGCCAGTTTGTTGCTACAATAAATATGATATTTAGAGAAGCTATATTATGCATTTTCTGTCAACTACACTTCGTTTCATCCGTGAGTAGACACAATAATATATATGACACCACGTCTCGTGTCAAAACACGTGGGACTCTCGCACTTCCCTTCACACGGTTAGCGGTAGATCAAAGCTTCGTGCGGATAGGTGAGTCAATTTTGTGTTGATTTAGCCGTTTTTTGTAAAATGTACCGTCCGAAACGGAAACCGAATATCCGTTATAGATACAGTCAGTTTTATAACGTAAGAGATTGTTTTTCTAAAAATTGACCGGAAGGTGAGGTTGAGGAAATCTGGGGTCCGGGTATCCGAGGTCTCCACTTTTTGTAGCCA